>NC_041382.1:382679964-382715390 GCF_002162155.2 Triticum dicoccoides | reverse complement strand
GGGAAAGCGAGTGGGGGCGAGTGGGGGAGTGGGGTGCGTGTGGGGCGACTGTGGGGGTTAGGGTTCCACCGGGTGGGTGGATAAGGGAAGTGGGGGGAAGGGTGGGCCGGCCGGGTGGGTGGCCCAATGGCCTGCTGGGCCGGAGCCCAGTGGGGGGTGCTTCCCCCTTTTTTTGTTAGTTCTTTTGTTTTTTTGTTTTCCTTTTCCTTTTATTTATTTCACTTTTCTGTTTTATTTCATTTTAATATATTTAGACACTTTCTAAAAGGGTGTTTGTTGCACTATAATCACCTAGGCATTTAACTGCACACTCCGAACATTTTAGTTTAATATTTTGAAAACTTTTGTCGTTTGACTTTTTTAGAATTTAAATTTGAAATGGTTTTGAATCATTGCAAGGTTAGCAACAGTAACCGAGGTAACATGGCATGATTAGCGTGGGATTACTGTAGCATGATTATCCAGGCGTTACACCTGGTTGGTTTTGGAGTATTGACGACAAACCTGGTTGAGGGACTAATGTGTTTGTGAGAATTGCAGGATAACACGGGTAGTAGGCCCTCATTGATTCGGTTTACCTACCGGAGATGACCCTTAAAAATTTATGAAGACATTGAAGACAAATGTGCTATGTGAAGATATTCACATTGAAGACTATGATAAGAGAAGACATCACGTGAAGACTATGGAGCACGAAGACTTAGTTGTTTCGTTGTTTCCTTTTCTTCTTTGTTGAGTCATAGGAACCACCGTACTGTTAAGTGGGGTCCCAGTGAACAAAGTCAAAGTGACTGAAGTGATGCTTAACCAAAATCCTATGTCTTCGAGCAAAGACAATGAGAGCAAATCTTGTCTAGAGCTGGATGAGTCAGCTTTACTTGTAGCCCAAGTAAAGTTGTTGCGTGTGTTTGAAATCTGACCATTGGAACACATGTCAGTTCCTTAGTGACCCAGGGTCATTTCGGACAAATCAGGTCGGGTTGCCTAGTGGCTATAAATAGCCCACCCCCTGCACCATAAATTGGTGGCTGCTCAGACTTAGTGCACGGCTTTTGTCGTTTGAGAGCAACCCACCTTCGAAGCCTTTGAGAGAGAAATCCTTGCAAGGACAAAGCCCTAAACACCCAGAGCCAAAGAGTGTTAGGCATCACTAAAGTCTTCCTGTCTGTGTGATCTGAAGACTTGTTATACTTGAGGACTGTGAATCTTCCAGCCGGTTAGGCGTCGCGTTCTGAGCGTCCAAGAGTCATTGTGGATCGCCGGTGAACGAATTCTGTGAAGGTTTTGAAGTCTACCTTGAAGACTTACCTGAGTGATTGGGCAAGGATTGGGTGTCCTTAGCTCAAGGGAATAAAGTGAAGACGCGGTCTTCTGAGTTGAATCTCAGCCTCCCTAGCCAGACGTACAGTTGTCACAGCAACTGGAACTGGTCCAACAAATCCTTGTCTTCACCAAGCAACTGGTTCTATCCTTCCCATCTCTTTATTTACAGTTGGTCCTTGTGAAGTCATTGCCTGTTTGCATTATCTATTTGTCTTCACTGTGTGACTGTTTGTCCTGATTGGCTTCATACTATCTTCCATCCTGATCCGTACTGCCTAGCTGCTATTAGTCTTCGTGCTTTCACTTCATTGAATACTTGACTATGGCTTGCCTAGTGTAGTCTACCTTCCGCTGCATGTTTATAGGTTCATTTCTATCATTTGTCTTTGAAACATCCATGTTTTGAAGACTTTCATAAAAATTGCCTATTCACCCCCTCTAATCGATAACTAGCACTTTCAATTCCGGTCCACCAGAAACTATTTTTCAAATCTAGATACATCTTGGTATTTCCTGGGTGAATCGAATACGGCGAATCATGGGCCTCTTGCAAAATCAACTTCCTGATCTCTAGATTATTTGGCACATAAACGCGGTCCTCAAACCATAAGGTATCGTGCTCGTCCTCACGAAATCCCTTAGCTTTTCCTTTTCTCATCCTCTCTTTTATCTCGGCAATCTCCTTGTCCGTCTTCTGTGCTTCCCTGATCTTTTCCATCAAAGTATACTGAATCTCCAATGCCGCTACATAACCCCTCGGAACTATTTCCAAACATAGCTCACGAAGATCCTCTTCTAACTCCTTGGGTAACTCTCCAGCCATGAGTGTATTGACTTGACTCTTGCGGCTCAACGCATCGGCTACTATGTTAGCCTTTCCGGGATGATAATGCAACTTCATACCATAATCCTTAATGAGCTCTAACCATCTCATTTGCCTGAGATTCAACTCCTTCTGCGTTAAGGTATACTTCAAACTCTTGTGATTGGTGTACACCTCACAATGGTTTCCGATGAGAAAATGTCTCCATGTCTTCAACGCATGCACTACGGCTGCTAACTCCAAATCATGGGTAGCATAAATCAACTCATGGGGTTTAAGCTACCGTGAGGCATAAGAAACAACTCTTCCTTCCTGCATAAGCACTGCTCCAAGTCCTCGATGATAAGCGTCACAATACACCTGGTAATCCTTGCGTTAATCTGGGAGTATCAACACTGGAGCTGTAACCAAGCGTTTCTTCAATTCTTCAAAACTGGCCTCACATTCCTCAGTCCATATGAACTTGGTGTCCTTCTTCAACAACTCCGTCATGGGCTTTGCGACCTTCGAGAAATTCTCAATGAACCTCCGGTAGTATCCTGCGAGTCCAAGAAAACTCCGGATCTCTCCAACTGACGTGGGGGCTTCCCAATTTGTCACGGTGATGACCTTGGTAGGGTCTACAGCTATTCCCTCTCCGGATATAACACATCCGACGAATCCAACTTCCTTCAACCAAAACTCACACTTGCTGAACTTGGCATATAGCTGATGTTCTTTGAGCTTCCCAAGTACCAAGCGCAAATGCTCCTTATGCTCCTCTTCATTTTTCGAGTAGACCAGAATATCATCAATGAACACCACAACGAACTTATCCAAAAACTCCATAAACACCTTGTTCATCATGTTCATAAAATAGGCAAGTGCGTTAGTCAAACCAAATGACATAACGGTATACTCATATAGCCCGTACCTTGTGGTAAAAGCTGTCTTAGGTATATCCCGCTCTCGAATCTTCAGCTGGTGGTACCCTGATCGCAGATTGATCTTGGAAAACATCTTAGCTCCTTGTAGTTGGTCAAACAAGTCATTTATCATCGGCAGTGGGTACTTGTTCTTGATCGTCACTTCATTCAATCCTCGATAATCAACAACCATCCTCAACGATCCATCCTTCTTCTCCACTAGAAGCACTAGTGATCCCCAAGTTGACGAGCTTGGGCGAATATAGCCTTTATCCAGCAACTCTTTAATCTGCTTCTTAATTTACTCTAAATCCTTAGCGGGCATCCTATATGGTCTCTTAGATATTGGCCCTGTGCCTGGCAAAAGCTCGATCAAAAACTCAATGTCTCTATCCGGTGGCATGCCTGGCAACTCTTCTGGAAATACATCCGGGAAATCCTTCACCACTGGTACTTCCTCCTGTACAACTCCTGATAAGGAATTCACTTGAGTCCTATTCGGCACATGCCAGGATACATACTTGATCCTTCTTCCTTCTGGGGTGGTAAGCAAAACCGACTTACTGACGAAGTCAATGTTCCCTCCATACTTCGATAACCAATCCATGCCTAATGTCACATCCAGTCCGTGTGACTCCAATACTATTAGGTCTGAGGGGAACACGTAGCTACCAATCCTTAATGGTAACCGATCACACCATAGGCTAGCCATATACTCCGCTCCTGGCGAGGTTACTAACATGGGTGTCCTAAGGGCTTGGGTTGGCAGTTTAAACTTTTCCACAAATCCCCTTGATATGTATGAATGCGATGCACCAGTATCAAAAAGAACGATTGCAGTAAATGACTTAATCATAAACTTACCTATTACTGCATCCGGTTGCGCTTCAACCTCCTCCACGTTCACGTGGTTCACTTGTCCCCTATTGAAAGGGTTGGGCTTCTTCCCAGAGCTTCCATTGCCATTTCCATTCTTTGCTTCAGAACATTCCGTGGCATAATGCCCATTCTTCCCGCACTTGAAGCAACTAATGTCACTTAGATCCTTCTTGGCAGGCGTTGCCGGGTTGGTACTGTTTTGTCCCTTTCTTCCTCCATTACCATTCCCATTCCTAGGGCCACTATGGTTGTGAGGAATCCCTCCATTGTGGTTGTGACCTCCATGGTTATGCTGAAGGGATCCTCCCGAGTTCGGGGTAAGACGGGGTCTCTGATGAGCTCCAGAATTGCATTTCCCTTGTCCATACTTCCTCTTGCGGTTGTCAATATGCTGCTGCTTCCCTTCAATCATGAGAGCTCTATCTACCAACTCTTGGTAGTTAGTGAAAGTTGCTACCATCAACTGCATGCTCAGCTCATCATTCAGTCCTTCCAGAAACTTCTCCTGCTTCGCGGCATCCGTAGCAATGTCATCTGGGGCATAACGTGCTAGCTTACTAAAGTCATCCACATACTGGCCAACGGTGCGTCCTCCTTGGCGTAAGTTGCGAAAGTCGCGTTTCTTCATGGCCATAGCTCCTGCTGATACATGGGCGGTACGGAATGCTTGCTGAAACTGCTCCCAAGTGACATTGGCCATAGGAAAAGTGGTTGTGTAATTCTCCCACCATGTGGCTGCTGATCCATCCAATTGGTGTGCGGCAAAACGCACCTTCTCAGCATCCGTGCATCCTACAGTGGTCAAGTCCCTTCCAATCCTGCGGAGCCAATCATCTGCAACTATCGGCTCGGTACTAATGGAAAACACCGGCGGCTGCAACCTCAGAAAACGGGCTAAGTTGTCAACTGGGGTGGTGGTGGTGGTGGGTTGTTGTTGTTGTTGTTGCCTTGGTTCTGAACTAACAACTACATCAAGGCATTCTGCTGCTGGATCAACTGAGTGAGCTCCGGTGGGAATGTAAATTTGGGGTCACGTCTCGGAGGCATCTGAGGATTTAGAGGGAAGAGAATAGAATAGAATGAGGTCTAGTGAGAAAACACTACCCATACGCTCATGAGATAAACACAATCATATCACTTCAATCAATTCAAACAAGGGCATACAATCGGTCTAACTATCGTTACAAAAGTGCTCGGTCTAATCTATATACAATGGGGGAATACTACTACTGATATGGTGGTCGACTAGAAAAATTGATCGGTGGAAGACTCCATAATATCTGCTCTAGCTTCATCAACAAAGTCATCATTGCTATCGTCGGGGTCCGAGTCAGTGTCGTTGATGATGATATAGTTCTCCGGGCAAGTGGAATCGTTGTCTTCTCCTCCTGGCGCGGGGTCTCCCATGAATACTCCTAGCTTCCTTGTCAGATCGTCATTCATCTCCACTAATATCGTCATTTCCTCCTCATATCCGTCGCGTGTAGACTTGAGTTCTTCCTCCAGCTCCGTGATCCTGGTCACTGCTTTCTTCAGATCTATCATGCTTGCGCACATCTGGTTCTCCTGGCGACGAATGTGCTGGTTCAACTCCTGGATGAAAGCGGCAGTAGATCTATCCTTCCTGGTGCTGATCATCTCCCATTGCTCATCTTGGCGCCCACAAATCTGGTAGATAGTATCCTTGAGATCCTTGTGGTAAACTTCTCCAACGCGTCCCATGGTGATGTGGGCTACCATGCTCTTGCCTAGACTCCAGGTGGGTGCATCAAAGGAAAACTCTATGGGCTCAGTGACTGGCGCGAACGTACTTCCTGGAACTTGAACTCGAATCATCCAGCGCTCCTCTTCTGGCAAAGTGGCGTTGTAGGTCCAGTGAGGCTTGGTATTCCGATGTTCAGGTATCTAGTAACTTCCTTCAAGTGTCGTCCAAAAGGCGTATCTTCATCCGGTTGGGTGAACTTGTTCCTTGCATCCGCCATCCTAAAGAGTAGAAAAGGGAGAGGAGTTAGAAATGAGAAGAGAGTAGTGATTTAGGGTTTTAGCTTAGTGGTCGTGTCCTACAGTCAGCGTGTGCTCTGATACCATCTTGTAGCGACCAGACCTCAAACAGTCTGATCTCTATGCATCAGTGTCATCCCTGGATCGGTAATGCTGACACGCACAGTACTTGATGATTTATAACAGAGTAGCAATCACACACTTATTACATCAAATGTCTCAAAAGAGAACTTATTACAATAAGTATGGCTTAAGACCATCTAAAATGATAATAGCGGAAGGCTTGGAAGATAAAGTGAGTCCATCAACTCCAACGGCATCACTGAGTGAAAGAAAACGACCTACGGCTCCTTACTCGTCGTCTGAAAAGTCTGCAACATGAACGTTGCAGCCCGAAATGGGTTAGCACATGGAATATGCTGGCAAGGTAACACAAGAGTAATGAACAGAATAAATGCTATCACTACATGCATATTTGGCTGGTGGAGGCTATATGGTTAATATGTTTTTGCGAAAAGCCAATTTTTCCCTACAACAAAGGAATAAATTTTATTTAACTAACATAGTAGTTGTTAAACATTGAGAAGGTTCCTCCAACTCAATCCCAATTAAACATCATCATTAAACCCAATCAAATTATATTAAGAGTGATGAGATCAACATGATAATCTAAGAACCAGATACTCAAGATGTCCATAATCGGGGACATGGCTAACCATGATTAGTTTATACACTCTGCAGAGGTTTGTGCACTTTTCCCCACAAGACTCGAATACATCCATGGTCGGCGATTCGAGACACAGTCTTTCTGAAGCATTAACTCTCTACTCTGGATAGACCGTACCACCTACAACCCACTACATCTGCTAGTCTACCTCTTCGAGAGCTTCACGCAACTTACTCAACTATGCCAGAGCCCATAATGGCTTGTGGCTGCACACGGAAGTTTCTAGCATGAATAATCTTATGATCCCTTTGAGCCTGGGTGGCGGGCCGTAGGATGATCACACGGGTCCTCCGGGATATCCTAGGACAACACTGGGTTCTCCAGGTGCCCACAAGCAATCCACCCAGATGTGTATTTAAGTTGCCACCTTAAGTTGAACCATTAATTAACAACTCACATCTGTCATGAAAACATTCAAACCCAAACTACGTCTACGAGCATATCATAGCAATATAAGCAACGTAGAAGTAACTCCCATAGGTTTGATAATAATAGGTGAATATGTACTACCTCATCTACTTCCCCCAAACCCACAATTTAATCAGATCCTAACCATGCAATTGTTTGAGGATTGACCTAATGCAGTAAAACTGGGTAGTAAAAGGGTATGATCAAAGTGTTACTTGCCTTGCTGATGATCCGTGAAACCTAGAGACTTGTAGTAGCACGCTTCGCACTCCAGGTACTCTATCGCAAACAAATAAGCATACAATAAGAAGTCAACTATAAGCACGGGTAAAACTCAAATATGAAGTCTAACCAGAAAGTTCAACTTAAGAACTCCGGTTTGCAAAAAGAATCAAACCAAATGAAGCAACAAAACTCAAACTGCGAAAGAAACAAGATCTTTTTACTAATCTAGACTTAAGTCAAATTTTACAGTAGAAAAAACTTGTTCAAGTTGGTTAAACAGAAAGAGGGCTTCGAAACGAAGATCTAGGTGCTTGAATCGCCTTATTCCGATAAACGAGCGAAAAGTTATACTAGAACGAAGATTAGGGCAGGAATCACGATCGAAAATAATCGTGAAAAAATCCTGGAAAGAGAAAACTGACGAACAGGCTAACGAACGAACGTTCATTGTCTGCGGCTAACGAGTGAAAACCGTTCGTTAAAACGAACATACAAATGGGCGTTCGCTAAATAAATAAACCGGCAAAAAATAAAACCGATCTTAATCTAGGGTTTTGAAAAAATGATCGGTTTTCCGAAGAAAACAGGCGGCGGCGGCTGCCTCGTCGGCGGCGGGGTCGGTGGCGGCAGCAGCGAGCGGTTTCAGAGGCGCTGCTCCGGCGGGTCGGCGAGGCGGCGGCAGGACGGTGGCGGGGTCGACGGCGCGCGGCGGGAGGCGGGCGGCGGCATGCAACGACGGGCGCTGGCGGCGGCGGCGAGAGCGGGGCTAGGGTTTGGGGCGACTTGGGCTAGGGCGGCTCGGCTCCTCGGGCTTTAAAGGCCGGCCGGGCTAGTGTCCCGGGCGGACACGACCCGGTTAGGTCGGTTTGACTTTTTTTAAATAAATTCCACGTAGAAAAACGAAGAAAAGAAATACTAAACAGACTCCAAAAATCCTGAAATAAATTTTCCCCGTCCTCTAAAAATCTAACGGACAAGGCGAACATTTATTTGGGCCTCTAATGCAATTTTGAAAAACACAATTTTTTCCTAACTCAAATAAAATAGCGATAAAACTCCGAATAAAAACTTATTTGATTTTAATATTAAATCTCCAATATTTCTTTATTTTGGGGAAGTCATTTTATCCCCCCCCCCTCTTTTATTTTCATAAAAGAAATATTCGAAGATAAAATAATTAAAATCAAAAGATCCTCTTTTTCAAAATTTGAGAAAACTCAAATATGAAAATAATGAAATCCCCAACTCTCTTCGTGGGTCCTTGAGTTGCGTAGAATTTCTAGGATCAAGCCAAAATGCAATAAAATATGATATGCAATGATGGTCTAATGTATAACATTCCAAATTGAAAATTTGGGATGTTACATAAAATTTCTTCTCCAATATTCCTCTCTTTTGAAGAAGTCATTTTATCTTCTCTCATTTATTTTTATTATTAGAAATAATTGGAGAGAGAAATATTAAAATCAAATTGATCCCCTTTTCAAATTTGAGAAAAAATCAAATATAAAAACTTGTGAAATCTCCAACTCTCTCCTTGGGCCCTTGAGGTGCTTAAGCTTTCTAGGATCAAATCCAAAAATGAAAATAAAATATGATATGCATATGATGACCTATTTATAACATCCAAATTGAAAATTGGGATGTTACATGCAAGATGGAGGAGAATAGTTCTGTCAGTGAACACATACTCAGAATGTCTGGGTACCATAACCACTTGACTCAGCTAGGTGTTAATCTTCCTGATGATAGTGTCGTTGATAGAGTTCTTCAATCACTGCCACCAAGCTATAAAGGCTTCGTGATGAACTATAATATGCAAGGGATGGAAAACACAATTCCCGAGCTCTTCGCAATGCTAAAAGCTGCGGAGGTAGAAATCAAGAAGGAGCATCAAGTGTTGATGGTCAATAAGACCACCAGTTTCAAGAAAAAGGGCAAAGGGAAGAAGGGGAACTTCAAGAAGAATAGCAAGCAAGTTGCTACTCCCAGGAAGAAGCCCAAGTCTGGACCTAAGCCTGAAACTGAGTGCTTCTACTACAGAGGGAGTGGTCACCGGAAGCGGAATTGCCCCAAGTATTTCGCGGATAAGAAGGATGGCAAAGTGAAAGGTATATTTGATATACATGTTATTGTTGTGTACCTTACTAATGCTCGTACTCGTAGTAGCGCCCGGATATTTGATACTGGTTCTGTTGCTCATATTTGCAACTTGAAACAGGGGCTACAGATTAAATGAAGATTGGCTAAGGACGAGGTGACGATGCGCGTCGGAAATGGTTCCAAGGTCGATGTGATCATCGTCGGCACGCTACCTCTCATCTACCTTCGGAATTAGTTTTAGACCTGAATAATTGTTGTTTGGTGCTAGCGTTGAGCATGAACATTATATCTGGATCTTGTTTGATGCGAGATGGTTATTCATTTAAATCAGAGAATAATGGTTGTTCTATTCATATGAGTAATATATATTATGGTCATGCACCCTTGATGAGTGGTCTATTTTTGTTGAATCTCGATCGTAGTGATACACATATTCATAATATTGAAACCAAAAGATGCAAAGTTAATAATGATAGTGCAACTTATTTGTGGCACAGCCGTTTAGGTCATATTGGTGTAAAGCGCATGAAGAAACTCCATACTGATGGGCTTTTGCAATCACTTGATTACGAATCACTTGATACTTGCGAACCACGCCTCATGGGAAAGATGACTAAGACTCCGTTCTCCGGAACAAAGAAGCGAGCTACTGACTTATTGGAAATAATATGTGCTGATGTATGCGGTCTGATGAGTGTTGAGGCTCGCGGCGGGTATCATTATTTTATGACCTTCACAGATGATTTGAGTAGATATGGATATATCTACTTAATGAAACATAAGTCTGAAACATTTGAAAAGTTCAAAGAATTTCAGAGTGAACTGGAAAATCATGGTAACAAGAAAATAAAGTTTCTACGAGATGATCGTGGAGGTGAATATTTGAGTTATGAGTTTGGTCTTCATTTGAAACAATGTGGAACAGTTTCGCAACTCACGCTACTTGGAACACCACAGCATAATGGTGTGTCTGAACACCGTAATCGTACTTTATTAGATATGTTGCGATCTATGATGTCTCTTACCGATTTACCACTATCGTTCTGGGGTTATGCTTTAGAGACGGCCACATTGACGTTAAATAGGGCACCATCTAAATCCGTTGAGATGACACCATATGAATTGTGTTTTGGCAAGAAACCTAAGCTGTCATTTATTAAAGTTTGGGGCTGCGATGCTTATGTGAAAAAGCTTCAACCTGATAAGCTCGAACCCAAATCAAAGAAGTGTGTCTTCATAGGACACCCAAAAGAAACTGTTGGGTACGCCTTCTATCACAGATCTGAAGGAAAGATATTCGTTGCTAAGAATGGATCCTTTCTAGAGAAGGAGTTTCTCTCAAAAGAAGTGAGTGGGAGGAAAGTAGAACTTGATGAGGTAATTGTACCTACTCCTGATTTGGAAAAGTTCATCACAGAAATTAGTTCCACTGATGCCTACACCAATTAGTGAGGAAGTTAATGATGATGATCATGAAACTTCAGATCAAGTTACTACCGAACCTCATAGGTCAACCAGAGTATGTTCCGCACTAGAGTAGTACGGTAATCCTGTTCTGGAACTCATGTTACTAGACCATGATGGACCAACGAGTTATGAGGAAGCGATGATGAGCCCAGATTCCGCGAAATGGCTTGAGGCCATGAAATCTTAGATGGGATCCATGTATGAGAACAAAGTATGGACTTTGGTTGACTTGTCGGATGATCGGCAAGCCATAGAGAATAAATGGATCTTCAAAAAGAAGACTGACGCTGATGTAATGTTACTGTCTACAAAGCTCGACTTGTTGCGAAAGGTTTTCGACAAGTTCAAGGAGTTGACTATGATGAGACCTTCTCACCCATAGCGATGCTTACGTCTCTCCGAATCATGTTAGCAATAGCTGCATTTTATGATTATGAAATTTGCCAAATGGATGTCAAAACTGCATTCCTTAACGGATTTCTTAAAGAAGAGTTATATATGATATAACTAGAAGGTTTTTTCGGTCCTAAAGGTGCTAACAAAGTGTGCAAGCTCCAACGATCCATTTATGAACTGGTGCGAGCCTCTCGGGGTTGGAATATATGCTTTGATAGTGTGATCAAAGCATATGGTTTTATAAAGATTTTTGGAGAAGCCTGTATTTACAAGAAAATGAGTGTGAACTTTGTAGCATTTCTAATATTAAATGTGGATGGCATATTGTTGATTGAAAATAATGCAGAATTTCTGGATAGCATAAATGGATACTTGAATAAGAATTTTCAATGAAAGACCTCGGTGAAGCTGCTTATATATTAGGCATCAAGATCTATAGAGATAGATCAAGATGCTTAATTTGACTTTCACAAAGCACATACCTTGATAAAGTTTTGAAGAAGTTCAAAATGGATCAGTCAAAGAAAGGGTTCTTGCCTGTGTTACAAGGTGTGAAGTTGAGTCAGACTCAATGCCCGACCACTCCAGAAGATAGAGAGAAAATGAAATGCATTCCCTATGCCTCAGCCATAGGTTCTATCATGTATGCAATGTTGTGTACCAGACCTGATGTGTGCCTTGCTATAAATTTAGCAGGGAGGTACCAAGGTAATCCAGGAGTGGATCACTGGACAACGGTCAGGAACATCCTGAAATACCTGAAAAGGACTCAGGATATGTTTCTCATTTATGGAGGTGACAAAGAGCTTGTCATAAATAGTTACGTTGATGCAAGCTTTGACATTGATCTTGATGACTCTAAGTCGCAAACCGGATACATATTTATATTGAATGGTGGAGCTGTCAGTTGGTGCAGTTCCAAGCAGAGCGTCGTTGCGGGATCTACATGTGAAGCGGAGAACATAGTGAAGGAAATATGCCCTAGAGGCAATAATAAAGTTATTATTTATTTCCTTATATCATGATAAATGTTTATTATTCATGCTAGAATTGTATTAACCGAAAACATAATACATGTGTGAATATATAGACAAACAGAGTGCCACTAGTATGCCTCTACTTGACTAGCTCGTTAATTGAAGATGGTTATGTTTCCTAACCATAGACATGAGTTGTCATTTGATTAACGGGATCACATCATTGACCCATTCTGTTAGCTTAGCACACGATCGTTTAGTATGTTGATATTGCTTTCTTCATGACTTATACATGTTCCTATGACTATGAGATTATGCAACTCCCGTTTACCGGAGGAACACTTTGTGTGCTACCAAACGACACAACGTAACTGGGTGATTATAAAGGTGCTCTATAGGTGTCTCCGAAGGTACTTGTTGGGTTGGCGTATTTCGAGATTAGGATTTGTCACTCCGATTGTCAGAGAGGTATCTCTGGGCCCTCTCGGTAATGCACATCACTTAAGCCTTACAAGCATTGCAACTAATGAGTTAGTTGCGGGATGAGTTAGTTGCGGAATAAGAGTTTTTCAATGAAAGACCTCGGTGAAGCTGCTTACATATTGGGCATCAAGATCTATAGAGATAGATCAAGACGCTTAATTGGACTTTCACAAAGCACATACCTTGACAAAGTTTTGAAGAAGTTCAAAATGGATCAAGCAAAGAAAGGGTTCTTGCCTGTGTTACAAGGTGTGAAGTTGAGTAAGACTCAATGCCCGACCACTGCAGAAGATAGAGAGAAAATGAAAGATGTTCCCTATGCTTCAGCCATAGGCTCTATCATGTATGCAATGCTGTGTACCAGACCTGATGTGTGCCTTGCTATAATTCTAGCAGGGAGGTACCAAAGTAATCCAGGAGTGGATCACTGGACAGAGGTCAAGAACATCCTGAAATACCTGAAAAGGACTAAGGATATGTTTCTCGTTTATGGAGGTGACAAAGAGCTCATCGTAAATGGTTACATTGATGCAAGCTTTGACACTGATCCGGACGATTCTAAATCGCAAATCGGATACATGTTTACATTAAACGGTGGAGCTGTCAGTTGGTGCAGTTCTAAACAAAGCGTTGTGGTAGGATCTACATGTGAAGTGGAGTACATAGCTGCTTCGGAAGCAGCAAATGAAGGAGTCTGGATGAAGGAGTTCATATCCGATCTAGGTGTCATACCTAGTGCATCGGGTCCAATGAAAATCTTTTGTGACAATACTGGTGCAATTGCCTTGGTGAAGGAATCCAAATTTCACAAGAGAACCAAACACATCAAGAGACGCTTCAATTCCATTCGAGATTTAGTCCATGTGGGAGACATAGAAATTTGCAAGATACATACGGATCTGAATGTTGTAGACCCGTTGACTAAGCCTCTTCCACTATCAAAACATGATCAGCACCAAGGCTCCATGGGTGTTAGAATCATTACTGTGTAATCTAGATTATTGACTCTAGTGCAAGTGGGAGACTGAAGGAAATATTCCCTAGAGGCAATAATAAAGTTATTATTTATTTCCTTATATCATGATAAATGTTTATTATTCATGCTAGAATTGTATTAACCAGAAACATAATACATGTGTGAATATATAGACAAACAGAGTGTCACTAGTATGCCTCTACTTGACTAACTCGTTAATCGAAGATGGTTATGTTTCCTAACCATAGACATGAGTTGTCATTTGATTAACGGGATCACATCATTAGGAGAATGATGTGATTGACATGACCCATTCCGTTAGCTTAGCACACGATCGTTTAGTATGTTGCTATTGCTTTCTTCATGACTTATACATGTTCCTATGACTATGAGATTATGCAACTCCCGTTTACCGGAAGAACACTTTGTGTGCTACCAAACGTCACAACATAACTGGGTGATTATAAAGGTGCTCTACAGGTGTCTCCGAAGGTACTAGTTGAGTTGGCGTATTTCGAGATTAGGATTTGTCACTCCGATTGTTGGAGAGGTATCTCTGGGCCCTCTCGGTAATGCACACCACTTAAGCTTTGCAAGCATTGCAACTAATGAGTTAGTTGCGGGATGATGTATTATGGAATGAGTAAAGAGACTTTCCGGTAACGAGATTGAACTAGGTATTGAGATACCAACGATCGAATCTCGGGCAAGTAACATACCGATGACAAAGGGAACAACGTATGTTGTTATGCGGTCTGACCGATAAAGATCTTCGTAGAATATGTAGGAGCCAATATGAGCATCCAGGTTCTGCTATTGGTTATTGACCGGAGACGTGTCTCGGTCATGTCTACATAGTTCTCGAACCCGTAGGGTCCGCACGCTTAACGTTACGATGACAGTTTTATTATGAGTTTATGTGTTTTGATGTACCGAAGGTTGTTTGGAGTCCCGGATGTGATCATGGACATGACGAGGAGTCTCGAAATGGTCAAGACATGAAGATTGATATATTGGAAGCCTATGTTTGGATATCCGAAGTGTTCCGGGTAAAATAGTGATTTTACCGGAGTACTGGAGGGGTTACCGGAACCCCCCGGAGGCTATTGGGCCTTATGGGCCCAAGTGGAGGAAGAGGAGAGGCGGCCAAGGGGCAGCCGCGCGCCCCTCCCCCCCCCCCAAGTCCGAATTGGACAAGGAGGGGGGCGCCTCCCCCCTTTCCTTTCCCCTCTCTCCTCCTTCCCCCCAAGTCCTAATCCAACTAGGAAAAAGGAGGGGAGTCCTACTCCCGGTGGGAGTAGGACTCCTCCGGTGCGCCTCCTCCTATGGCCGGCCGCACCCCTCTTGCTCCTTTATATATGGGGGCAGGGGGCACCCCAGGGACACAATAATTGATCATTGATCTCTTAGCCATGTGCGGTGCCCCCCTCCACCATAGTACACCTCGATAATACTGTAGCGGTGCTTAGGCGAAGCCCTGTGTTGGTAGAACATCAACATCATCACCACGCCGTCGTGCTGACGAAATTCTCCCTCAACACTCGGCTGGAACGGAGTTCGAGGGACGTCATCGAGCTGAACATGTGCTGAACTCGGAGGTGTCGTATGTTCAGTACTTGATCGGTCGGATCATGAAGACGTACGACTACATCAACCGCGTTGTGCTAACGCTTCCGCTTTCGGTCTACGAGGGTACGTGGACAACACTCTCCCCTCTCGTTGCTATGCATCACCATGATCTTGCGTGTGCGTAGGATTTTTTTTGAAATTACTACGTTCCCCAACAGTGGCATCCGAGCCAGGTTTTATGCGTACATGTCATATGCACGAGTAGAACACAAGTGAGTTGTGGGCGATATAAGTCATACTGCTTACCAGCATGTCATACTTTGGTTCGGCGGTATTGTTGGATGAAGCGGCCCGAACCGACATTACGTGTACGCTTACGCGAGACTGGTTCTACCGACGTGCTTTGCACACAGGTGGCTGGCGGGTGTCAGTTTCTCCAACTTTAGTTGAACCGAGTGTGGCTACGCCCGGTCCTTGCGATGGTTAAAACAGCACCAACTTGACAAACTATCATTGTGGTTTTTATGCGTAGGTAAGAACGGTTCTTGCTAAGCCCATAGCAGCCACGTAAAACTTGCAACAACAAAGTAGAGGAGTCTAACTTGTTTTTGCATGGCATGTTGTGATGTGATATGGTCAAGTCATGATGCTATATTTTCTTGTATGAGATGATCATGTTTTGTAACCGAGTTATCGGCAACTGGCAGGAGCCATATGGTTGTCGCTTTATTGCATGCAATACAATCGCCCTATAATGCTTTACTTTATCACTAAGCGGTAGCGATAGTCGTAGAAGCATAAGATTGGCGAGACGACAACGATGCTACGATGGAGATCAAGGTGTCACGCGGTGACAAAGGTGATCATGACGGTGCTTCGGAGATGGAGATCACAAGGACAAGATGATGATGGCCATATCATATCACTTATATTGTTTGCATGTGATGTTTATCTTTTATGCATCTTATCTTGCTTTGATTGACGGTAGCATTATAAGATGATCTCTCACTAAATTTCTAGATAAAAGTGTTCTCCCTGAGTATGCACCGTTGGCAAAGTTCATCATGTCCAGACACCACATGATGATCGGGTGTGATAAGCTCTACGTCCATCTACAACGGGTGCAAGCCAGTTTTGCACACGCAGAGTACTCAGGTTAAACATGACGAGCCTAGCATATGCAGATATGGCCTCAGAACACTGAGACCGAAAGGTTGAGCGTGAATCATATAGTAGATACGATCAACATAGTGATGTTCACCATTGAAAACTACTCCATTTCACGTGATGATCGATTATGGTTTAGTTGATTTGGATCACGTGATCTCTTAGAGGATTAGAAGGATGTCTTTCTAAGTGGGAGTTCTTAAGTAATGTGATTAATTGAACTTAAATTTATCATGAACTTAGTACCTGATAGTATCTTGCTTGTCTATGTTGTTTGTAGATAGATGGCCCATGCTGTTGTTCCGTTGAATTTTAATGCGTTCCTTGAGAAAGCAAAGTTGAAAGATGATGGTAGCAATTACACAGACTGGGTCCGTAACTTGAGGATTATCCTCATTGCTGAACAGAAGAATTACGTCCTGGAAGCAATGCTGAGTGCCAGGCCTGCTGCTGATGCAACTGCAGACGTTAAGAACGCATGGCAGAGCAAAGCTGATGACTACTCGAAAGTTCAGTGTGCCATGCTTTACTGCCACCAAGCTACAAAAGCTTCATGATGAACTATAATATGCAAGGGATGAATAAGACAATTCCTGAGCTCTTCGCAATGCTAAAAGCTGCGGAGGTAGAAATCAAGAAGGAGCATCAAGTGTTGATGTTTAATAAGAACACCAGTTTCAAGAAAAAGGATAAAGGGAAGAAGAAGGGGAACTTCAAGAAGAACAGCAAGCAAGTTGCTGCTCAGGAGAAGAAACCCAAGTCTGGACCTAAGCCTGAGACTGAGTGCTTCTACTACAAGCAGACTGGTCACTGGAAGCGGAACTGCCCCAAGTATTTGGCGGATAAGAACGATGGCAAGGTGAACAAATGTATATGTGATATACATGTTATTGATGTGTACCTTACTAGAGCTCGTAGTAGCACCTGTGTATTTGATACTGGTTCTGTTGCTAATATGTGCAACTCGAAACAAGGACTACGGATTAAGCCAACACTGGCAAAGGACGAGGTGACGATGCACGTGGGAAATGGTTCCAAAGTCGATGTGATCGCGGTCGGCACGCTACCTCTACATCTACCTTCGGGATTAGTATTAGACCTAAATAATTGTTATTTGGTGCCAGCGTTGAGCATGAACATTATATCTGGATCTTGTTTGATGCAAGACAGTTATTCCTTTAAATCAGAGAATAATGGTTGTTCTATTTATATGAGTAATATCTTTTATGGTCATGCACCCTTGAAGAGTGGTCTATTTTTGATGAATCTCGATAGTAGTGATACACATATTCATAATGTTGAAGCCAAAAGATGCAGAGTTGATAATGATAGTGCAACTTATTTGTGGCACTGTCGTTTAGGTCATATCGGTATAAAGCGCTTGAAGAAACTCCATACTGATGGACTTTTGGAACCACTTGATTATGAATCACTTGGTACTTGCAAACCATGCCTCATGGGCAAGATGACTAAAACGCCGTTCTCCGGTACTATTGTAACACCCCGGATATGATTTTCCTTATCTGTAATCCAACTCTTGCCGTTTCCGACCTTAAGTTATTTTATTTTGTCGGGTTCGGGTTTTTTCTCCGTGTGTTGTTGTCGTTGTCATGCATCTCATATCATGTCATCATGTGCATTGCTTTTGCATACGTGTTCATCTCATGCATTCGAGCATTTTCCCTGTTGTCCGTTTTGCATTCCGGCACTTCGTTCTCCTCCGGTGGTCATTTCTACCTTTCTTTCGTATGTGGGGATTAAACATTTCCGGATTGGACCAAGACTTGCCAAGCGTCCTTGGTTTACTACCGGTAGACCGCATGTCAAGTTTCGTACCATTTGGACTTCATTTGATACTCCAACGGTTAACCGAGGGACCGAAAAGGCCTCGTGTGTGTTGCAGCCCAACACCCCTCCAAGTTGGACCAAAACCTACCTAAACCCTCTCCATCATCTAGAGTGTTCGATCACGATCGCGTGGCCGAAAACCGCACCTCATTTGGACTCTCCTAGCTCCCTCTATGCCTATTTAAAGACACCCCCGAATTTCTCCTTCCCCTTCCTCCTGAAACCCTAGATCCAACCTCTGTCGCCGCCGGACATGTCCGTCCCTGGCTGGACGCGCCGCGCCGCCGCGCCCAGCCAGTAGCCACGCGCCACGTGTCCTCCCGCCGAACCGCCGCCGCCCGAGGCCCGCGAAGCTTGCTCAGGGCCCCCGCGAGCCCATCGCCTTCCGCCGCCGATCCTCGCCCGCACCCGCGGCGCTTCCTCCGTGCCTCCGCCGCCCGTCCGTCGCACCGACGCGCCGCCGACGAGCCTTGCCACCACCGGACGCCACTCCGCCCGGCTCCTCCCGCCTCGGCGCCGGCCTCCATCGCCGCCCCCGACCAATACCTCCTCCGCCGCGCGGGATCCGGACCTCCCCGCTTCGTCTTCGACTCCGACGGCCGGAGCACCGGCCGGATCCGGCGAAGACCCCATCTCCGGTGAGCTTCAAGTCCATCTCCGGCGAGCCTCGTAAACCGTGCAGCCAGATCTGGATCCGGATCCCGTCTGGGTTGACTTTTCTGCCCAAAACCCTAATTATTTTCTCATGTTCATCATGTTGTAACTCATCATCTGTAGCTCCGTTTTGGGCATATAGCATATCAAAATGTTCGTCTCAGAGAGCACATCATTTCATCTCATTGCATCATTTTCATTTGAGTTCATCTTGATGCCCGAAATTCTGTTAGAAGAGTGCTATTTGAGATAATTGTGACATCTACTGCTCCAATTAGATAATTGTCATTTTTGCCATGTTTATTGTGTGCATGATATGCCCCTGAGCTCTACATGAGTTTTGTTATATGTTTTGCCATCTATCCAGAGGTGTTACCCATGTATTTTTGTGATGTGTGTGGTGACTAGCACAAGCTTTCAAAGTGGAGCATTCATTAATGCTGATTTCAGGGACTTAGCATTTCCACTAAGTCCTTGATCTGTTTATCTCATTATGCCATATGTTCATGTTGTTTCCTAGTGATCCGTGTCTCTTTTGAGGATGATCAGTAAGGATGTTTTGTTAATCTTGTAGTGCTCTATCCATCCATGCCTTTGTTTGCAATTATGGATCACCCTAGCTTGAGTCAATCGAGCTCTACTTTTTTCATTTCATGAATCTGGGCAGATTGTCTACTCGTTAGCGATTTTGCGAGGATGTTGTAGTTGATCCGTGCATGCTATGTTATTGTTCTTGCCATGTCTATCTTGTATTTTGTGTATTCTTGATGGGTGTATGCTTAGGTTGTCATCACTTGCTCTGTAGCGAGTGCATCGAGCTCGTAAACATGCCTA
Organism: Triticum dicoccoides; assembly: GCF_002162155.2. Classification (NCBI taxonomy): domain Eukaryota; kingdom Viridiplantae; phylum Streptophyta; class Magnoliopsida; order Poales; family Poaceae; genus Triticum; species Triticum dicoccoides. The sequence goes on along the minus strand of NC_041382.1, from coordinate 382,695,625 downwards.
CTTGATATCTGTTTCAGCATGCTCCAGTTTTCACTAAGTCTGAGAACTGATTATGTTTTTGCCATGTCCACATGCTTGCAAATGTATTTTCTGATCCCTTTTGGCTCAAGGTCACTAAGGGACTTTTGTTAAGCTCTTTGAGTAGCTCCATGCCATGCTTTATTTTGCCATGTTAAGGTCCTGTAGCATATTGTTTTCATGCTCCAAAGAGTGCTATCTTATCTGAAATTCCAGACAAGTGTTAATTTCACTAAAAGTCTGAAATCTGTTTACCAAATGCATTTTTTCGATGCTTGTTTGAACATGTTAATGGATGAATTGGCCGTAGCTCAGTGCTAGTATTTTGTTAAGCATCATGAATGGATCCCTGTCATGTATTTTGATGCCATGTTTGGGTGCTGTAGCATGTTCATCTTGTTGCATTTAGATGGCTACTTGTTGTAAATCACAGAATGTGGTCATATTTGAATTGCTTGCCATTTCCAAACCGTAACTCCGATTCCGGTGATCTTTATATAGTTTTCAAGCGATTTCATCTCATCTTTCCAGTGGCACACTTGGATTTCCATGTTGAGGCCAGGTTCATTCATTCCTTGTCAAATCTTGCATATGCATCACATATTGCATCCCGCATAGCATACCATCTTTGCATCATATTGTTTGAGCTTTGCACGTGGTTGATTGTGTCCTTGTTGCTTGTTTGTCTTGTTTGGGTAGAGCCGGGATACGGGTTCGCTAACGAGGAGCCCGTTGAGTTTGCTTTCGAGGATCCAGTCAACTCTGACAACTTTGCAGGCAAGATGATCATACCCTCGAAATCACTACTATCTTTGCTATGCTAGATGCTCGCTCTTTTGCTATGCCTATGCTACGATACCTACCACTTGCTTATCATGCCTCCCAAATTGCCATGTCAAACCTCTAACCCACCATGTCCTAGCAAACCGTTGATTGGCTATGTTACCGCTTTGCTCAGCCCCTCTTATAGCGTTGCTAGTTGCAGGTGAAGATTGGAGACCGTTGCTTGTTGGAACATTATTTACTTGTTGGGATATCATTATATTGCCTTGTTATCTTAACGCATCTATACTTGGTAAAGGGTGGAAGGCTCGGCCTCTCGCCTAGTGTTTTGTTCCACTCTTCCCACCCTAGTTTCCGTCATATCGGTGTTATGTTCCCGGATTTTGTGTTCCTTACGCGGTTGGGTTATAATGGGAACCCCTTGATAGTTCACCTTGATTAAAGCTTTTCCAGCAATGCCCAACCTTGGTTTTACCTTTTGCCACGTAGCCTCTTTTCCCCTTGGGTTTCCGGAGCCCGAGGGTCATCTTATTTAAACCCCCCCGGGCCAGTGCTCCTCTGAGTGTTGGTCCAACCGAGCGATGCCCGGGGCTACCAGGGGCAACTCTGGGCTGGCCTACCCGACGTCTGGCTCATCTGAGTGTGCCCTAAGAACGAGATATGTGCAGCTCCTATCGGGATTTGTCGGCACATTCGGGCGGTGTTGCTGGTTTTGTTTTAACTTGTCGAAGTGTCTTGAAGAACCGAGATACCGAGTCTGATCGGAACGTCTCGGGAGGAGGTCTATTCCTTCGTTGACCATGAGAGCTTGTCATGGGCTAAGTTGGGATTCCCCTGCAGGGATTTGAACTTTCGAAAGCCGTGCCCGCGGTTATGGGCAGATGGGAATTTGTTAATGTCCGGTTGTAGATAACTTGAACCTTAACTTAATTAAAATGAATCAACTGTGTGAGTTACCGTGATGGTCTCTTCTCGGTGGAGTCCGGGAAGTGAACACGGTGTTGGAGTAATGCTTGCCGCAGGATGCCCTCTAGTTTCTTGCTCGCGCTTTGCCTCCTCTTCTCGCTCTCTTTTGCAAACAGGATAGCCACCACATATGCTAGTCGCTTGCTGCAGCTCCACATAATTGCCTTGTCTTTCCTATTAAGCTTAAATAGTCTTGATCGTGAGGGTGCGAGATTGCTGAGCCCCTGTGGCTCACAGATTACTATTAAACCAGATGTAGGGCCTGATGTTTCCGCTCCAGATGATGCGCTTGAGCTCAAGTGGGAGTTCGACGAGGACTCTCAATGATACTACGTGTCTTTCCCTGATGATCAGTAGTGGTGCCCAGTTGGGGTGATCGGGACCGTGTCGCATGTTGGGTTATCTTTTATTTTGGCGCCGTAGTCGGGCCATGAGTGTTTGAATGTTGTAATGCTATTTATGTACTTTGATTGACGTGGCGAGTGTAAGCCAACTATGTATCTCCCCTTTTATTATCTATATTACATGGGATGTTGTGATGATTGCCTAACTTGCGACATTGCTTTAAATGCGTTTATGTCTCTAAGTCATGCCTCGACACGTGGGGGCTATAGCCACATCAAGGGTGTTACAAGTTGGTATCAGAATCTTCCCCGACCTTAGAAGCCCCCACTGATTGATCGTTTTTAGCAGCCGTTGTTGAGTCTAGAAAAATGTTTTGAGTCATTTAGGAATTATATATCGGAGAGTTTAGGAATTATTTTTACTCCCAGTCTCCTCATCGCTCTGGTAAGGCATCCTGACGTAGAGTTTTGACTCTTCTCTTCTCAAATTTCACTAAAAAAAATTAGGATCACGCGGGTATCTTGGAATCGTTTTGATGGTTTTGTGACGAGAACATTGTTCTTGGTGCCTCCTGTCTTTAGGGGATGTGGCAGTGTCCCGGGGAGTTGAGCTCCGAGGTGTTGTCGTCACAATTTTATCGTTGCAGTTCTGGAATACCTGAGTTTAGTACGCCGACATCGAAAATCTCTTTTATGCAGTTCGTTGGTGAGATAACCTCGACGCCACCCAGTACTGGGGCGGGAGTTCGGGAGTATCGCCATAACTTGTATAACGGATGCTTTTCGAAGGTTGAGGTAGATGGTTTCCGAAGTTTTCTCGGTTATGTGTTGAAAGATGGATACAACTGGATGTAGGAATTGCTAGATTTGGGTGAGATATTATGCTTCCCCTGTATCCCCAACACCTGATTGCATAACCGGAAAGGTTCGGGAGTTTCATAGGTGGGAATTCTTGTAGCTCTAGTTCTTCTTCCACGGATATTTGGTTTGAGATTGGGATTTCTTACCGAGTATTCGTTCTTGATCCATACCTTGTTGATTTATTTCTCTACCTAAATTCTAAGTGGCTTCTCAATTTATGGATATGTGACCATTTCAAGAGGAATGCATTCGTTCTTATGTTCGGATGTGAAGACTTTATGTTGCAATTTTCATTCCGTTGGTTTTCCGCTTCAATATTTCTCTATCAATGTACTAATGGATGTCAACCTCTTTAGGATGGCTCCTCCAACGCGCACGACTCCGAATCCTGATCCGCCACCACCTCCACCTCCTCCGGAGGCATGGCAAGCTGTGATGGCCGCAACCAATGCAAACACGCAGTTGATCATGCAAATTCTTCAAGATCACAATCAAGCGAACCAAGGCAACCAAGGCAACAATCAGAATCACTTTGCTACACTCAACCAGTTCCTTGCTAACGAGCCAAAGACTTTCAGCAATTGTGTTGAGGCAACTGATGCTGATGATTGGCTCGTGGATCTGTGCAAGCATTTCGAGTGCAGTAACGTCAGGCCTGAGGACTTTGTCAAGTTCGCATCCTTCCAACTCAAAGATCAAGCTGTAGAATGGTTCCAGCAGTACAAGGATTCCAGAGGTGGACGTGTGATTACCTGGGATGAATTCCGTCAAGACTTCAAAGCTCATCATATTCCTCAGAGCGTGGTTGAAAGCAAGCGCGAGGAATTCCGCAACCTGAAGCAAGGCTCTTTGTCTGTCTATGACTACAACAAGTTGTTTCAGAAGCTCGCCCGCTTTGCTAAGCAGGACGTCCCTAATGAGAAGAGCATGATATACCAGTTCAGGGGTGGTCTCAGGGAAGAAATCCAGCTAGCTCTTGTTCTCTTTGAGCCCTTGAGGTACGATGAGTTCTACAACATGGCATTGAAGCAAGAGTCCGCTCAACTGAGGTGTGATGCTTCCAAGAAGCGAGTCAGAGATGCTACTCCTTCTTCCTCTACTCAAGTGGCCAAGCAGCAGAAGTTTTGGCTTCCTCCTCCTCCGTTTCGTCAGCCGTATCAGAAGAGCAAAGGTGGCAGTGGATCTTGCCACCCACCCAACCCTGGCTTTCAGAACAAGACTTCGTCTCAAGCTCCAAGATCGAGTGCTCCGTATCACCGTCCACTTTCAGAGGTCACGTGCAACAAGTGCCAACAGAAGGGTCACTATGCCAACAAATGCTTCAATCAGAGGCGTCTTCCTCCTCCTCCTGTGAGATCGACAGGTACATCTATGGTCAAGCATAACACCAAGTTCGCCAAGGTTAACTTGCTGAATGCAACTCAGGCAGAGGACTCGTTAGATGTCATCATGGGTAACCTTCTTGTTAATGATATTCCTGCAAAAGTTGTTTTTGACACTGGTGCATCGCATTGTTTCATCTAGAGACCATTTGTTTCTAAGCATGAGTTGCCTTTACAAGATTTGCCTAGATAGTTATTTGTTGTTTCTCCGGGTAGATTCATGAATGCAAGCGCTATCGCCCAGATGTTACTATCACGTTGGGCGACTAGAAGTTCCTTTCTTCTCCGGTGGTTCTTGGTAACTCGGATATTGATCTTATTCACGGAATGGATTGGCTTTCTAAGCACAAGGCGCATCTTCATTGTGCTGCCAGGCAGATTCAATTGACTCATTCGTCTAAGGATGTAATTGTCTTTGCCGCTCGCGATGATACCATCCGTCTGTTTTCTCTCAATGAGAAGGGTGAACTGGATGCTATCTCGCAGATTCCAGTCGTTTGTGAATATCAAGATGTCTTTCCAGAAGAGCTTCCAGGAATGCCTCCGCACCGGCCAGTTGAATTCGTCATCGATCTTGAGCCTGGCACGGAACCAGTGTGCAAGCGTCCTTACAAGCTCGGACCTGAAGAGTTGAAGGAGCTGAAGAAGCAACTCGATATTCAAGAGGGAATGGGTCTCATCCGGCCTAGTTCTTCTCCATGGGGTTGTGGTGTTCTTTTTGTGAAGAAGAAGGATGGAACGGACCGACTTTGTGTTGATTACCGTCCATTGAACAAGAAGACCATCAAGAACAAATACCCACTTCCCAACATCAACGAGTTGTTCGAACAACTCAAAGGTGCCCAAGTATTCTCCAAGCTTGATCTTCGTATGGGTTATCATCAGATTCGAATCCGTGAGCAAGATATTCCCAAGACGGCTTTCAGGACAAGCATTGGTTCATATGAATACATTGTCATGTCTTTTGGCCTCATCAACGCTCCTCTGATGTTCTCTCGCATGATGAACTTCATCTTCAACGCCTACACCAATGACTTTGTTTTGGTCTATCTCGACGACATTCTGGTTTTCTCGAAGAACAAGGAAGATCATGCCAAGCACTTGCGTTTGGTACTCGATAAGCTCAGGGAACACAAGTTCTACGCCAAGTTCTCCAAGTGCGAATTTTGGCTTGATGAGGTTCTTTATCTTGGTCATATCATCTCTGCCAAGGGCATTGCGGTGAATCCTGAGAAGGTGTCTGCAATTGTGAATTGGGAACCTCCTCAGAACGTGAAGCAACTTCGTAGCTTCCTCGGTCTCGCAAGCTACTGCCGAAGATTCGTTGAAAACTTTTCCAAGATCGCGAAGCCTCTCTCAAATCTTCTCCAGAAGCACGTCAAGTACGTTTGGTCTCCGGAGTGTGACATTGCTTTCAACACCTTGAAAGAGAAATTGGTCATTGCTCCAGTTCTGACTCGGCCTGATGAATCCAAACTGTACGAGGTCTTTTGCGATGCCTCTCTCCATGGTCTCAGCACAGTGTTGATGCAAGAGAATAAAGTTGTGGCTTATACCTCTCGCCAGTTGAAGCCCAACGAGAAGAACTACCCCACTCATGACCTTGAGTTGGCGACAGTTGTGCATGCTCTTTTGACTTGGAGATATCTCTTATTGGGAAGAAAAGTGGACATTTTCACTGATCACAAGAGTCTCAAGTACATCTTCAGTCAGCCTAATCTCAACCTCAGGCAGACTCGATGGGTCAAAATGATTCAAGAGTATAATCCGAGTATCGAGTATACTCCAGGCAAGGCCAATGTGATTGCTGACGCATTGAGCAGGAAGGCTTACTGCAACAGTCTTATTCTCAAGCCTTATCAACCCGAGCTTTGTGAAGCTTTTCGCAAACTTAATCTGCAAGTTGTTCCTCAAGGTTTCCTCGCCAACCTTCAAGTCTCTCCTACCTTGGAAGACCAGATTCACCAAGCTCAACTTCTTGATGCTATGGTGAAAAAGGTGAAGATTGGGATTGCCAAGAGTCAACCCAAGTACAAGTGTTACCGCCTTGATGACAAGGATACTCTCTTCTTCGAGAATCGTATTGTTGTGCCCAAAGGTGACCTTCGTAAAGTGATCATGAACGAGGCTCACAATTCTCTCCTCTCCATCCACCCTGGGAGCACGAAGATGTATCAGGACCTCAAGCAGGCTTATTGGTGGACTCGAATGAAGCGCGAGATTGCTCAATTTGTGAATGAATGTGATGTCTACAGAAGAGTGAAGGTAGAACACCAAAGGCCAGCTGGTCTCCTCCAACCTCTTGCCATTCCAGAATGGAAGTTTGACCACATTGAGATGGACTTCGTGACTGGGTTTCCAAAGTGCAAACGTGGCAATGATGTTATATTCGTTGTCATCGACAAACTCACCAAAGTGGCTCACTTTCTGCCTATCAAAGAGTCAATCACTGCAGCTCAATTGGCGGATCTCTATACCTCCCGAATTGTCTCTCTGCACGGTATTCCACAAGTGATCTCTTCAGACGTGGCAGCATCTTTACCTCCAAGTTTTGGGATTCTTTTCAGAAGGCCATGGGCACCAACATCCGCTTCAGCACAGCTTTCCATCCTCAAACTAGCGGGCAAGTCGAGCGTGTCAATCAGATTCTTGAAGATATGCTCAGGGCTTGTGTGATCTCCTTCGACATGAAGTGGGAGGATTGTCTTCCATATGCTGAATTCATCTACAACAACAGTTTTCAAGCAAGTTCGGGCAAGGCCCCATTTGAAATTTTGTATGGCAGGAAGTGTCGTACCCCTCTCAACTGGTCTGAAACCGGTGAACGTCAGCTTTTGGGAAATGACTTAATCACAGAGGCAAAGGAAATGTGCAAAGTCATTCGAGATAACCTCAAAGCAGCCCAATCCCGCCAGAAGAGCTACTATGATAGTAAGCACCATGATTTGGCTTTTGAGATCGGAGATCATGTTTACCTCCGCGTCTCTCCTATGAAAGGTACTCGCCGCTTCGGTATCAAAGGGAAGCTTGCCCCTAGATACGTGGGACCTTTCAAGATCGTCAGCAAGAGAGGCGATCTCACCTATCAACTCGAGCTTCCTTCAAACTTTGCAAATGTTCATGACGTGTTCCATGTCTCTCAGCTCCGAAAGTGCTTCAAGACTCCTGACCGCACCGTCAACTTCGAGGACATTGAGCTCCAAGAAGATCTCTCATATCGTGAGCACCCCGTTGCTATTCTTGAAGAGACCGAACGCAAGATTCGCAACAAGTCAATCAAATTCCTCAAAGTCAAGTGGTCACACCATTCCGACCGTGAAGCTACCTGGGAACGCGAGGATCACCTCCATTCTGAATACCTGGCGTTCTTCCAGTCCTAGATCTCGGGACGAGATCCTTTCGTAGTGGTGGAGTGTTGTAACACCCCGGATATGATTTTCCTTATATGTAATCCAACTCTTGCCGTTTCCGGCCTTAAGTTATTTTATTTTGTCGGGTTCAAGTTTTGTCTCCGTGTGTTGTTTTCGTTGTCATGCATCTCATATCATGTCATCATGTGCATTGCTTTTGCATACGTGTTCATCTCATGCATTCGAGCATTTTCCCCGTTGTCCGTTTTGCATTCCGGCGCATCGTTCTCCTCCGGTGGTCATTTCTACCTTTCTTTCGTGTGTGGGGATTAAACATTTCCGGATTGGACCGAGACTTGCCAAGCGGCCTTGGTTTACTACCGGTAGACCGCCTGTCAAGTTTCGTACCATTTGGACTTCGTTTGATACTCCAACGGTTAACCGAGGGACCGAAAAGGCCTCGTGTGTGTTGAAGCCCAACACCCCTCCAAGTTGGCCCAAAACCTACCTAAAGCCTCTCCATCATCTAGAGCATTCGATCATGATCGCGTGGCCGAAAACCGCACCTCATTTGGACTCTTCTAGCTCCCTCTATGCCTATTTAAAGACACCCCCGAATTTCTCCTTCCCCTTCCTCTCGAAACCCTAGATCCAACCTCTGTCGCCGCCGGACATGTCCGTCCCTGGCCGGATGCACCGCGCCGCCGCGTCCAGCCAGTAGCCACGTGCCACGTGTCCTCACGCCGAACCGCCGCCGCCCGAGGCCCGCGAAGCCTGCTCGGGGCCCCCGCGAGCCCATCGCCTGCCGCCGTCGATCCTCGCACGCACCCGTGCCAGTTCCTCCATGCCTCCGCCGCTCGTCCGCCGCGCCGACACGCCGCCGGCGAGCCTCGCCACCACCGGACGCCGCTCCGCCCCGCTCCTCCCGCCTCGGCGCCGGCCTCCATCGCCGCCCCCGACCACTACCTCCTCCGCCGCGCGGGATCCGGAGCTCCCCGCTTCTTCTTCGACTCCGACGACCGGAGCACCGGCAGGATCCGGCGAAGTCCCCATCTCCGGCGAGCTTCAAGTCCATCTCCGGCGAGCCTCGTAAACCGTGCGGCCAGATCTGGATCCGGATCCCGTCTGGGTTGACTTTTCTGCCCGAACCCCTAATTATTTGCTCATGTTCATCATGTCGTAACTCCTCATCCGTAGCTCCGTTTTGGGCATATAGCATATCAAAATGTTCGTCTCAGAGAGCACATCATTTCATCTCATTGCATCATTTTCATTTGAGTTCATCTTGATGCCCGAAATTCTGTTAGAAGAGTGCTATTTGAGATAATTGTGACATCTACTGCTCCAATTAGATAATAGTCATTTTTGCCATGTTTATTGTGTGCATGATATGCCCCTGAGCTCTACATGAGTTTTGTTATATGTTTTGCCATCTATCCAGAGGTGCTACCCATGTATTTTTGTGATGTGTGTGGTGACTAGCACAAGCTTGCAAAGTGGAGCATTCGTTAATGCTGATTTCAGGGACTTAGCATTTCCACTAAGTCCTTGATCTGTATATCTCATTATGCCATATGTTCATGTTGTTTCCTAGTGATCCGTGCCTCTTTTGAAGATGATTAGTAAGGATTTTTTGTTAATCTTGTAGTGATTTATCCATCCATGCCTTTGTTTGCCATTATGGAGCACCCTAGCTTGAGTCAATCGAGCTCTACTTTTGTCATTTCGTGAATCTGGGCAGATTGTCTACTTGTTAGCGATTTTGCCGAGGATGTTGTAGTTGATCCGTGCATGCTATGTTATTGTTCTTGCCATGTCTAGCTTGTATTTTGTGTATTCTTGATGGGTGTATGCTTAGGTTGCCATGACTTGCTCTGTAGCGAGTGCATCGAGCTCGTAAACATGCCTACTTGATATCTGTTTCGGCATGTTCCAGTTTTCACCAAGTCTGAGAACTGATTATGTTTTTGTCATGTTCACATGCTTGCAAATGTATTTTCTGATCCCTTTTGGCTCAAGGTCACTAAGGGACTTTTATTAAGCTCTTTGAGTAGCTCCATGCCATGCTTTATTTTGCCATGTTCAGGTCCTGTAGCATATTGTTTTCATGCTCCAAAGAGTGCTATCTTATCTGAAATTCCAGACAAGTGTTAATTTCACTAAGTCTGAAATCTGTTTACCAAATGCATTTTTGCCATGCTTGTTTGAACCTGTTAATGGATGAATTGGCCGTAGCTCAGTGCTAGTCTTTTGTTAAGCATCATGAATGGATCCCTGTCATGTATTTTGATGCCATGTTTGGGTGCTGTAGCATGTTCATCTTGTTGCATTTAGATGGCTACTTGCTGTAAATCGCAGAACGTGGTCATATTTGAATTGCTTGCCATTTCCAAACCGTAACTCCGATTCCGGTGATCTTTATATCGTTTTCAAGCGATTTCCTCTCATCTTTCCAGTGGAACACTTGGATTTCCAAGTTGAGTCCAGATTTATTCATTCCTTGTCAAATCTTGCATATGCATCACATATTGCATCCCGCATAGCATACCATCTTTGCATCATATTGTTTGAGCTTTGCACGTGGTTGATTGTGTCCTTGTTGCTTGTTTGTCTTGTTTGGGTAGAGCCGGGAGACGAGTTCGCTAACGAGGAGCCCGTTGAGTTTGCTTTCGAGGATCCAGTCAACTCTGACAACTTTGCAGGCAAGATGATCATACCCTCGAAATCACTAGTATCTTTGCTATGCTAGATGCTCGCTCTTTTGCTATGCCTATGCTATGATACCTACCACTTGCTTATCATGCCTCCCAAATTGCCATGTCAAACCTCTAATCCACCATGTCCTAGCAAACCGTTGATTGGCTATGTTACCGCTTTGCTTAGCCCCTCTTATAGCGTTGCTAGTTGCAGGTGAAGATTGGAGACCGTTCCTTGTTGGAACATTATTTACTTGTTGGGATATCATTATATTGCCTTGTTATCTTAATGCATCTATATACTTGGTAAAGGGTGGAAGGCTCGGCCTCTCGCCTAGTGTTTTGTTCCACTCTTGCCGCCCTAGTTTCCGTCATATCGGTGTTATGTTCCTGGATTTTGCGTTCCTTACGCGGTTGGGTTATAATGGGAACCCCTTGATAGTTCGCCTTGATTAAAGCTTTTCCAGCAATGCCCAACCTTGGTTTTACCTTTTGCCACCTAGCCTCTTTTCCCCTTGGGTTTCTGGAGCCCGAGGGTCATCTTATTTAAACCCCCCCCCCCGGGCCAGTGCTCCTCTGAGTGTTGGTCCAACCGAGCGATGTCCGGGGCTACCAGGGGCAACTCTGGGCTAGCCTACCCGACGTCTGGCTCATCTGAGTGTGCCCTGAGAACGAGATATGTGCAGCTCCTATCGGGATTTGTCGGCACATTCGGGCGGTGTTGCTGGTTTTGTTTTAACTTGTCGAAGTGTCTTAAAGAATCGAGATACCGAGTCTGATCGGAACGTCTCGGGAGGAGGTATATTCCTTTGTTGACCGTGAGAGCTTGTCATGGGCTAAGTTGGGACTCCCCTGCAGGGATTTGAACTTTTGAAAGTCGTGGCCATGGTTATGGGTAGATGGGAATTTGTTAATGTCTGGTTGTAGATAACTTGAATCTTAACTTAATTAAAATGAATCAACTGTGTGAGTTACCGTGATGGTCTCTTCTCGGCGGAGTCTGGGAAGTGAACACGGTGTTGGAGTAATGCTTGCCGCAGGATGCCCTCTAGTTTCTCGCTCGCGCTTTGCCTCCTCTTCTCGCTCTCTTTTGCGAACAGGATAGCCACCACATATGCTAGTCGCTTGCTGCAGCTCCACATAATTGCCTTGTCTTTCCTATTAAGCTTAAATAGTCTTGATCGCGAGGGTGCGAGATTGCTGAGTCCCTGTGGCTCACAGATTACTATTAAACCAGATGCAGGGCCTGATGTTTTCACTCTAGATGACGCGCTTGAGCTCAAGTGGGAGTTCGACGAGGACTCTCAACGATACTATGTGTCTTTCCCTGATGATCAGTAGTGGTGCCCAGTTGGGGTGATCGGGACCGTGTCGCATGTTGGGTTATCTTTTATTTTGGCGCCGTAGTCGGGCCATGAGTGTTTGAATGTTGTAATGCTATTTATGTACTTTGATTGACGTGGCGAGTGTAAGCCAACTATGTATCTCCCCTTTTATTTTCTATATTACATGGGATGTGTGATGATTGCCGAACTTGCGACATTGCTTTCAATGCGGTTATGTCTCTAAGTCGTGCCTCGACACATGGGAGCTATAGCCGCATCGAGGGTGTTACAACTATGGAGAGAGCAATAGATTTGTTGGAAATCATACATACAGATGTATGTGGTCCGATGAATGTTGAGGCTCGTGGAGGATATTGTTATTTTCTCACCTTCTCAGATGATTTAAGCAGATATGGGTATATCTACTTAATGAAGCATAAGTCTGAAACATTTGAAAAGTTCAAAGAATTTCATAGTGAAGTTGAAAATCATCGTAACAAGAAAATAAAGTTTCTACGATCTGATCGTGGAGGAGAATATTTGAGTTATTGGTCTACATTTGAAACAATGTGGAATAGTTTCGCAACTCACGCCACCCGGAACACCATAGCGTAATGGTGTGTCCGAACGTCGTAATCGCACTTTACTTGATATGGTGCGATCTATGATGTCTCTTACATATTTACCGCTATCATTCTGGGGTTATGCTTTAGAGACGTCCGCATTCACGTTAAATAGGGCACCATCGAAATCCGTTGAGACGATGCCTTATGAACTATGGTTTGGCAAGAAACCAAAGTTGTTGTTTCTGAAAGTTTGGGGCTGCGATGCTTGTGTGAAAAAGCTTCAACCTGATAAGGTCGAACCCAAATTGGAGAAATGTGTCTTCATAGGATACCCAAAGGAAACTGTTGGGTATACCTTCTATCACCGATCCGAAGGCAATACATTCGTTTCTAAGAATGGATCCTTTCTAGAGAAGGAGTTTCTCTCGAAAGAAGTGAGTGGGAGGAAAGTGGAACTTGATGAGGTAACTATACCTGTTCCACTATTGGAAAGTAGTTCATCACAAAAACCGGTTTCTGTGACGCCTACACCAATTAGTGAGGAAGTTAATGATGATAATCATGAAACTTCAGATCAAGTTGTTACTGAACCTCGTAGATCAACCAGAGTAAGATCCGCACCAGAGTGGTACGGTAATCCTGTTCTGGAAGTCATGCTACTGGATCATGATGAACCTACGGATTATGAAGAAGCGATGGTGAGCCCAGATTCCGCAAAATGGCTTGAGGCCATGAAATCTGAGATGGGATCCATGTATGAGAACAAAGTATGGACTTCAGTTGACTTGCTCGATGATCAGCAAGCAATTGAGAATAAATGGATCTTCAAGAAGAAGACTGACACTGACAGTAATGTTACTGTCTACAAAGCTCGACTTGTTGTGAAAGGTTTTCGACAAGTTCAAGGGATTGACTACGATGAGACCTTCTCACCCGTAGCGATGCTTAAGTCTGTCTGAATCATGTTATTATGATTATGAAATATGGCAGATGGATGTCAAAACTGCATTCTTGAATGGATTTCTGGAAGAAGACTTGTATATGATGCAACCGGAAGGTTTTGTCGATCCAAAGGGAGCTAACAAAGTGTGCTAGCTCCAGCGATCCATTTATGGACTGGTGCAAGCCTCTCGGAGTTGGAATAAATGCTTTGATAGTGTGATCAAAGCATTTGGTTTTATACAGACTTTTGGAGAAGTCTGTATTTACAAGAAAGTGAGTGGGAGCTCTGTAGCATTTCTGATATTATATGTGGATGACATATTGCTGATTGGAAATGATATAGAATTTCTGGATAGCATAAAGGGATACTTGAATAAGAGTTTTTCAATGAAAGACCTCGGTGAAGCTGCTTACATATTGGGCATCAAGATCTATAGAGATAGATCAAGACGCTTAATTGGACTTTCACAAAGCACATACCTTGACAAAGTTTTGAAGAAGTTCAAAATGGATCAAGCAAAGAAAGGGTTCTTGCCTGTGTTACAAGGTGTGAAGTTGAGTAAGACTCAATGCCCGACCACTGCAAAAGATAGAGAGAAAATGAAAGATGTTCCCTATGCTTCAGCCATAGGCTCTATCATGTATGCAATGCTGTGTACCAGACCTGATGTGTGCCTTGCTATAAGTCTAGCAGGGAGGTACCAAAGTAATCCAGGAGTGGATCACTGGACAACGGTCAAGAACATCCTGAAATACCTAAAAAGGACTAAGGATATGTTTCTCGTTTATGGAGGTGACAAAGAGCTCATCATAAATACTTACATTGATGCACGCTTTGACGCTGATCCAGACGATTCTAAATCACAAACCGGATACGTGTTACAATAAACGGTCGAGCTGTCAGTTGGTGCAGTTCTAAACAAAGTGTTGTGGCAGGATCTATATGTGAAGCGGAGTACATAGCTGCTTTGGAAGCAGCAAATGAAGGAGTCTGGATGAAGGAGTTCATATCCGATCTAGGTGTCATACCTAGTGCGTCGGGTCCAATGAAAATCTTTTGTGACAATACTGGTGCAATTGCCTTGGCGAAGGAATCTAGATTTCACAAGAGAACCAAACACATCAAGAGACGCTTCAATTCCATCCGAGATTTAGCCCAGGTGGGAGACATAGAAATTTGCAAGATACATACGGATCTGAATGTTGCAGACATTGACTAAGCCTCTTCCACGAGAAAAACATGATCATCACCAAGGCTCCATGGGTGTTAGAATCATTACTGTGTAATCTAGATTATTGACTCTAGTGCAAGTGGGAGACTGAAGGAAATATGCCCTAGAGGCAATAATAAAGTTATTATTTATTTCCTTATATCATGATAAATGTTTATTATTCATGCTAGAATTGTATTAACCGGAAACATAATACATGTGTGAATATATAGACAAACAGAGTGTCACTAGTATGCCTCTACTTGACTAGCTCGTTAATCGAAGATGGTTATGTTTCCTAACCATAGACATGAGTTGTCATTTGACTAACGGGATCACATCATTAGGAGAATGATGTCATTGACATGACCAATCCATTAGCTTAGCACACGATCGTTTAGTATGTTGCTATTGCTTTCTTCATGACTTATACATGTTCCCATGACTATGAGATTATGCAACTCCTGTTTACCGGAGGAACACTTTGTGTGCTACCAATCGTCACAACGTAACTGGGCGATTATAAAGGTGCTCTATAGGTGTCTCCGAAGGTACTTGTTGGGTTGGCGTATTTAGAGATTAGGATTTGTCACTCCGATTGTCGGAGAGGTATCTCTGGGCCCTCTCAGTAATGCACATCACTTAAGCCTTGCAAGCATTGTAACTAATGAGTTAGTTGTGGGATGATGTATTACGGAACGAATAAGGAGACTTGCCGGCAACGAGATTGAACTAGGTATTGAGATACCGACGATTGAATCTCGGGCAAGTAACACACCGATGACAAAGGGAACAACATATATTGTTATGCGGTCTGACCGATAAAGATCTTCGTAGAATATGTAGGAGCCAATATGAGCATCTAGGTTCCGCTATTGGTTATTGACTGGAGACATGTCTCGGTCATGTCTACATAGTTCTCGAACCCGTAGGGTCCGCACGCTTAACGTTGCGATGACAGTTTTATTATGAGTTTATGTGTTTTGATGTACAGAAGGTTGTTTGGAGTCTCGGATGTGATCACAGACATGACGAGGAGTCTCGAAATGGTCGAGACATGAAGATTGATATATTGGAAGCATATGTTTGGATATCGGAAGTGTTCCGGGTGAAATAGTGATTTTACCGGAGTACCGAAGGGGTTACAGGAACCCCCCGGAGGCTATTGGGCCTTATGGGCCCAAGTGGAGGAAGAGGAGAGGCGGCCAAGGGGAAGC
>NC_041382.1:382616784-382679666 GCF_002162155.2 Triticum dicoccoides | reverse complement strand
TCCTCCCCCCCAAGTCCTAATCCAACTAGGAAAAAGGAGAGGAGTCCTACTCCCGGTGGGAGTAGGACTCCTCCGACGCGCCTCCTCCTATGGCCGGCCGCACCCCCCCCCTTGCTCCTTTATATACGGGGCAGGGGGGCACCCCAGGGACACAACAATTGATCATTGATCTCTTAGCCGTGTGCAGTGCCCCCCTCCACCATAGTACACCTCGATAATACTGTAGTGGTGCTTAGGCGAAGCCCTGTGTCGGTAGAACATCAACATCGTCAACACGTCGTCGTGCTGACAAAACTCTCCCTCAACACTCGGCTGGATCGGAGTTCGAGGGACGTCATCGAGCTGAACGTGTGCTGAACTCGGAGGTGCCGTATGTTCGGTACTTGATCAGTTGGATCGTGAAGACGTACGACTACATCAACCGCGTTACGCTAACGCTTCCGCTTTCGGTCTACGAGGGTACGTGGACGACACTCTCCCCTCTCGTTGCTATGCATCACCATGATCTTGCGTGTGCGTAGGAATTTTTTTGAAATTACTACGTTCCCCAACACATAGCTGCTTCGGAAGCAACAAATGAAGGAATCTGGATGACGGAGTTCATATCCTATCTAGGTGTAATACCTAGTGCATCAGGTCCAATGAAAATCTTTTGTGACAATATTGGAGCAATTGCCTTAGCGAAAGAATACATATTTCACAAGAGAACCAAACACATCAAGAGATGCTTCAATTCTATCCACGATCAAGTCAAGGATGGAGACATAGAGATTTGCAAAATACATATGGATCTGAATGTTGCAGACCCGTTGACTAAGCTTCTTCCACGAGCAAAACATGATCAGCACCAAGACTCCATGGGTGTTAGAATCATTACTATGTAATCTAGATTATTGACTCTAGTGCAAGTGGGAGACTGAAGGAAATATGCCCTAGAGGCAATAATAAAGTTGTTATTTATATTTCCTTATATCATGATAAATGTTTATTATTCATGCTAAAATTGTATTAACCGGAAACTTGATACATGTGTGAATACATAGACAAAACAAAGTGTCCCTAGTATGCCTCTACTTGACTAGCTGGTTAATCAAAGATGATTAAGTTTCCTGACCATAGACATGTGTTGTCATTTGATGAACGGGATCACAACATTAGGAGAATGATGTGATGGATAAGACCCATCCGTTAGCTTATCATAATGATCGTTAAGTTTTATTGCTATTACTTTCTTCATGACTTATACATATTCCTCTGACTATGAGATTATGCAACTCCCGAATACCTGAGGAACACCTTGTCTACAGGTGTCTCTGAAGGTGTTTCTTGGGTTGGTATAGATCAAGATTAGAATTTGTCACTCCGAGTATCGGAGAGGTATCTCTGGGCCCTCTCGGTAATGCACATCACTATAAGCCTTGCAAGCAATGTGACTAATGAGGTAGTTGCGGGATGATGCATTACGGAACGAGTAAAGAGACTTGCCGGTAACGAGATTGAACTAGGTATGAGGATACCGACGATCTAGTCTCGGGAAGTAACATACCGATGACAAAGGGAATAACGTATGTTGTTATTGCGGTTTGATCGATAAAAGATCTTCATAGAATATATAGGAACCAATATGAGCATCAAGGTTACTCTATTGGTTATTGACCGGAGATGTGTCTCGTTCATGTCTACATAGTTCTCGAACCCGTAGGGTCCGCATGCTTAACGTTCGATGACAATTTGTATTATGAGTTATGTGTTTGGTGACCGAAGTTTGTTCGGAGTCCCGGATGAGATCACGGACATGACGAGGAGTCTTGAAATGCTCGAGAGGTAAATATTGGTTTATTGGACGATGATATTCGGACACCGGAATGGTTTTGGAAAGGTTCGGGTATATTTCGGAGTACCGAGGGGTTACCGGAACCCCCCGGGGAGTTATTGGGCCTACATGGGCCTTAGTGGAGAGAGAGGGGAGCCCGCAAGGGGTTCCCCCCCATGGAAGTCTGAATTGGACTAGGGGAGGGGGCGGCGCCCCCCTTTCCCTCTCCTTCTTCCTCTCCTTTCTTTTCCCCTCCGATGAGAAAGGAAAAAGGGGGGAATCCTACTAGGAGTGGAGTCCTAGTAGGACTCCCCCCCATGGCGCGCCCCTTGGTGGCCGGATCCTCCTCCCCTCCTTTATATATGGGGGCAGGGGGCACCCCATAACACATCAATTGTTCTCTTAGCCGTGTGTGGTGCCCCCTCCACAGTTTACTCCTCCAGTCATAGCGTCATAGTGCTTAGGTGAAGCCCTGCGTGGATCACATCACCATCACCGTCACCACACCGTCGTGCTGACAAAACTCTCCCTCGACCCTCTACTGGATCAAGAGTTCGAGGGACATCATCAATCTGAACATGTGCTGAACTTGGAGGTGCCGTACGTTCGGTACTAGATCGGTTGGATCATGAAGATGTTTGACTACATCAACCGCGCTAACCTAACGCTTCCGCTTTCGGTCTATGAGGGTACGAAGACACACTCTCCCCCTCTCGTTGCTATGCATCTCCTAGATAGATCTTGCGTGATCGTAGGAATTTTTTTAAATTGCATGCTACGTTCCCCAACACTCGAGAGCGGAAACGGCCATAATAATGCTTTGAGAACAATTAACATTAAATACAGACATGAGTAGGATATAAACACTATGAACATAAATATCGCGGAGGCTTTGTTGATTTTGAGTCAACCACATGCGTGAACATGTGCCAAGTCAAGCCACTCGAATCATTAAGAGGAAGATACCATACTATCATACTACATCATGACCATTTTAATGCATGTAGGCACTCAAGAAAAAGCATATGAGAGTCACTCAATATTTTCGTCGTGGTCTTCTCCTTACGATGACTCAAAGAAAAGAAAAGAAATTCAGAGAAACACTAAAATATTGTTGGAGTTTTTTGTTTTTCTGAAGAAGACAAACTAACAAAGCAAAACAAAAACGAGAAAAAACTATTTACACGGGAAAGCTCCCAACAAACAAAAGAAGAACGAGAAATATCTTTGGGTTTTATTTTATTACTACAAACTAACTGTTGGGGATATAACTATTGGGTTAACCCACCCAGGAGGGGCCGGGTTAAGCCATGGCGGTCTATCAAGACAAAGCCCATAAAGATGTGGAAGACGGTGGTTCACTATGGAGACTCATTAAAAAGGCCCAGAGCCCAGAGATGGCTTAAAGCCCATAAGTGTAAAACCGCCATATATGTATGACTTGTATTGTAAGGCATGTGTATTTGGTCACCGAGCCGGACACGTTGTTATGAACCGATCGGGACTCTGTAAGCTATTGGGCGTTAACCTATGTATATAAAGGGACGACTCGGCGGCGGCTTAGGGCAAGAGACAACAAATCGAAAACTAGGTCAAGTGTATTCGCTCCCTGGTAATCGAGACATAAGCAATGGCACCTCAAATGGATTAGGCCTTTACCTTCACCGCAAGGGGCCGAACCAGTATAAACTCCTTGTGTCCTTTGTCCCGTTTAACCCCTTTAATCTAACCCTGTTGCGATAGCTCCGCGACTAAGTCCTTCTGCTAGGACATCTGTCATGACAATTCCACGATAGTTGGCGCCCACCATGGGGCCAGCGCACAATGGTTTTGAGTTTTTAAAGGGCAACTTCGAAGGGATCGAGGGATACGCTGTGGGATGGATGACCAAGAGTTGCCGCGGCAAGCTCTACATCGACGATGCAGGCTAGGGCCCCAAGGCCGGCTCAATTGATTATGGGTATCAGGTCCCCTTCGGTGGAATTCATGTTTTCATCGGCAAGATCGGCGAACCAGGCCCTGAGCTGGACATCTGCACCGACATCATCGAGACGGCTCCGCGTGCACGACCCTCCCGGGTTCAACCCGTGGTGAAGCACGTCTTCATTCGATTCATCCATGGGGCGGAATTTGAGGAAGGATACGTATCTGGCGGTGAGACGGCCATCTATTCTGATGGTGAGTCATCCACAGGCGAGACTACTTCCTTGTATCAACTGCAAGACGGCAGGCTTGGGGGCTGTTCCGATGGCGATAGTATTCCGGACCCCTATGAGCCGCCAAACTGGGTTGCGATTTTCATGGCCGGTACATAGCCAGGGCAGAATTCTTCGACTACATCGGCAATGGTTTCCAGGTCAGCATTGATGACGGTGGCCGGGGCAGGAGGCCTGTGCGCCCGCCGGCTCAGGTCGTGTCCGACTTATTGGACACCTTGACAACATTGTTAACGGCAGAGGTAAACCCGGCAGATCAAGTGCAGCATAACGCGGAAGTCGCAAAACTGAGAGATAAGATAGCTCAAGCCAAGGAAGATCTGGCAGCTGAGAACACGAGGATGACTGTGGAGCGAGCTACTCTGGATGCTCAGGCACAACGGATCCAGGCTGATTCCTTCCGACTCTCGTTGGATCAAAACGCTTCAAACGAAGTCAAGAGGAGAAGGCACCGGAGTCGTCTGCCTCCGGTTTACGAGGCGAGGAACCTCTTCAACACACCTGGTGCAGGGACCAGTGACCTGCCGGAGACAAACCAGGTGGTGGCCGTACCTAGGACCGGGGCGCCGGCTCAGCCATGCACAACATATCTGCCTCATCTGAATAATACCCCGCCACAGTATGTACCGACGCCACCGGGTCATTATTCTAACCCATTGGATAATATGATCACTGCGGCGACACGAATGGCGGCTCTCCCAGTTGAAGGCGTCTCCAGCTGCGGTTGAAACAAGGAGGGCTAGAGAGCCTCTTTAGACAACATTGGTGCAGCAAGAGGCTTATTCTTACAGTCGTGAAAGGATTAACTCAACCCCTCTCCCAAGCCGGAGTTACAGTAGACACATGGACTCCCCGACCGTTTCAAGCAGTGACAGGCATCATAACCAGCCTCGTGGGCATGACCCGACGCGTGATGGTGCTCAAAATTTGGTGGGCCAGGGCGGGGCATGTTGAGAGGCTGAACTGGCGGCTCAGCAGACGAGTCGGCAAGCGGCTCATCAGCCTCCCCCGGTTTATGCGACAACTTTGATGGAGGCAGGCGTGACCTCTAGAGCCACGGGCATACCATGTTTAGTACCGGCTCTGCGGAATGAGCATTTACCCAAGGATTTCAAAGGACCTCGTAAGGTGCCTAACTATACAGCCGACTTACCCCCTGAGGCGTGGATTGAGAGTTACGAGATGGCCATGGATCTATTGGAGGTCAGCGATGCTGCGTGTGCCAAGTACTTCACCATGATGTTGGATGGGATGGCCCGTACTTGGCTAAAGGGATTGCTTGCCATTTCCATTGGGTCGTGGGCTGAGTTAAAGGCCCGGTTCATCCAGAATTTTAAAGATACGTGCAAACAGCCCATGTCTATTGTGGATTTGGATGCTTGTGCCCAAGAAGAGGGCGAGTCAACGACCCATTGGGTGCGCCGGGTCAAAGCCATCCTGCACTCATCAGATAACATTAATGCCGGATCAGCGGTCCTAATGTTGGAGAAAAATTGCCATTTTTTGCCTCTTAAACAGAAGCTATGGCGACTCAAGCGCCACTGCAATGACATGGGGGAGCTGATGGCAGCTCTGATTAAATATGCCAACTCTGATAGTACCAAGGACCCCGAGTCTGATGATGAAAAGACGGGGAAGGGAAAGAAGAGTGGCAACACCAAGGGCCAGCATCATAACCCGGCGAATCAGGGGGCAATGGTAAGCGCAAGGCCGATGGTAATTCAGATTTTTTGGCCAACACCAACACACAGAATAATGGTCAGCGTCGTAAGGGAAAGCCACCTCCTCGGGCAGGAGGGACACTTATCAATCTTGAGTAGATGATGAATGAGCCTTGCCCAAAGCATGGTACGCGGGAAAGGCCGTCCGGTCACCTCTGGAAAGACTGCCAAATTATGAAGGAGTTCAAAAATTCAAATTTGTTCCAGAATAATCATGGGTCGGGCAATGGTTGATACGTCTCCGTCGTATCTACTTTTCCAAACACTTTTGCCCTTGTTTTGGACTCTAACTTGCATGATTTGAACAGAACTAACCCGGACTGACGATGTTTTTAGCAGAATTGCCATGGTGTTATTTTTGTGCAGAAATAAAAGTTCTCGGAATGACCTGAAAATCAATGGAGAATTATTTTGGAATATATAATAAATATTGGAAGGAAGATCCATGTCAGGGGGCCCCCCACCTGTCCACGAGGGTGGGGGCGCGCCTGCCCCCTGGGCGCGCCCCCTGCCTCGTGTGTAACACCCTCGATGCGGCTATATCTCCTACGTGTTGAAGCACGACTTAGAGGCATAACCGCATTCAAAGCAATGTCGCAAGTAAGGTAATCTTCACAACAACCCATGTAAATAGATAAAAGGGGAAATGATACATAGTTGGCTTACACTCGCCACGTCACACAAATACATGAATAAACATTACAATCATCCAATACACTCATGGTCCGACTACGGTACCAAAATAAAGATCAACCCCCACATGCGACACGGTCCCCGATCGCCCCAACTAGGCACCACTACTGATCATCTGGCAAAGACACATAGTAACGGCGAGAGTCTTCATCGAACTCCCACTTGAGCTCAAGAGCATCGTCTGGAGTGGTATCATCGGTCCCTGCATCTGGTTTTGGAAGTAAATTGTGAGTCACGGGGACTCAGCAATCTCGCACCCTCGCGATCAAGACTATTTAAGCTTATAGGTAAGGCAAGGTATGATGTGGAGCTGCAGCAAGCGACTAGCATATATGGTGGCTAACCTGTTCGCAAAAGAGAGCGAGAAGAGAAGGCAAAAGCGCGGTCGAACAACTATGATCAAGAAGTGATCCTAGAACAACCTACGTCAAGCATTACTCCAACACTGTGTTCACTTCCCGGACATTGCCGAGAAGAGACCATCACGGTTACACATGTGGTTGATTCATTTTAATTAAGTTAAGTTTCATGTTATCTACAACCGGACATTAACAAATTCCCATTTGCCCATAACCGCAGGCACGGCTTTCAAAAGTTCAAATCCCTGCAGGGGAGTCCCAACTTAGCCCATCACAAGCTCTCACGGTCAATGAAGGATATTCCTTCTCCCGAGACATTCCGATCAAACTTGGCATCCCAGTTACAAGACATCCTCGACAATGGTAAAACAAGTCCAGCCACACCACCCGAATGTGCCGACAAATCCCGATAGGAGCTGCACATATCTCGTTCTTAGGGCACACTCAGATGAGCTCTCCATACAACTAAAACCAAACCTCGAGTTTCCCCTAGGGGGCGCTACACAGGGCTCTAGTTTGGACCAACACTCAGAGGAGCACTGGCCCGGGGGGGTTTAAATAAAGATGACCCTTGGGCTCCGGAAACCCAAGGGAAAAAGAGGCTAGGTGGCAAATGGTAAAACCAAGGTTGGGCATTGCTGGAGGAGTTTTATTCAAGGCGAATTGTCAAGGGGTTCCCATTATAACCCAACCGCGTAAGGAACGCAAAATCCGGGAACATAACACCAATATGACAGAAACTAGGGCGGCAAGAGTGGAACAAAACACTAGGCAAAAGGCCGAGCCTTCCACCCTTTACCAAGTATATAGGTGCATTAAGATAAACAAGATAATATGGTGATATCCCAACAATAAACAAATGTTCCAACAAGGAACGATCTCCAATCTTCACCTGCAACTAGCAACGCTATAAGAGGGGCTGAGCAAAGCGGTAACATAGCCAAACAATGGTTTGCTAGGACATGGTGGGTTAGAGGTTTGACATGGAAATTTGGGAGGCATGATAAGCAAGTGGTAGGCATCGTAGCATAGGCATAGCAAAAGAGCGAGCATCTAGCAAGCAAAGATAGAAGTGATTTCGAGGGTATGATCATCTTGCCTGCAAAGTTGTCAGAGTTGACTTGATCCTCGTAAGCAAACTCAACGGGCTCCTCATTCACGAACTCGTCTCCCGGCTCTACCCAAACAAGAACAACAAGAAAACGGAACACAATCAACCATGTGCAATGCTCAAACAACATGATGCAAACATGGTATGATATGCGGGATGCGGTATGTGATGCATATTCAAGATTTGACAAGGAATGATTGAACCTGGCCTCAACATGGAAATCCAAGAGTGCCACTAGAAAGGTGAGGTGATTTTGGTTGAAATCGATATAAAGATCACCGGAATCGGATGCACGATTTGGAAATGGCAAGCAAAACAAATATGGCACCGGTCTGCGATAATCAGTAAGTAACCAATAAATGCATCAAGATAAATATGCTACAGCACTCAAACATGACAACAAAATACATGGCAGGGATCCACTCATGAAGCTTGACAAAAGATGAACACTGAGCTATGGCTAATTCATCCATTAACAAGTTCAAACAAGCATGGCAAAAGTGCAAATGATAACAGGTTTCAGACTTAGTGAAATTAACACAAGTCTGGAATTTATCATCAGGAAGCACACTTTAGAGCATGACAACTACAAGCTACAGGAACTTAACATGGCAAATCAAGTCATGGCATGAAGCTACTCAAAGCACTTAACAAAAGTCCCTTAGTGACCTTGAGCCAAAAGGGATCAGAAAATACAATTGCAAGCATGTGAACATGGCAAAAACATAAACAGATTTCAGACTTAGTGAAAAACTGGAGCATGCAAATCAGTTAACGAATAGGCATGTTTACGAGCTCGATGCACTCACTACAGAGCATGGCATGAAAAACTAAGCATACACCCATCAAGAAGACATGGCATAGAAGCTAGACATGGCAAGAACAACAACATAGCATGCACGGATCGATAGCAACATCCTCGGCAAAATCGCTAATCATGTCAACAATCTGCCAAGATTCACTTTATAGCAAAAGTAGAGCTCGATTGACTCAATCTAGGGTGCTCCATAAATGCAAACAAAGACATGGATGAATAGAGCACCACAATGTTAACAAACCATCCTTACTGATCATCCTCAAAAGAGGCACGGATCACTAGGAAACAACATGAACATATGGCATAATAACAAAATCAGGACAAGGACTTGGTGAAATTCTAAGTTCCTGAAATCAGCATAACCGAATACGCTACTTTGCAAGCTTGTTCTATTCACCACAAATATCACAAAAATACATGGCAAGCACCTCTGCAAAGATGGCATGGCATATAACAAAACACATGTAGAGCTCAGGATCATATCATGCACACATTAATCATGGCAAAAATGACAAAAAGCTATTTGATGAAACAGATCTGACAAATTCATCACATAGCCCTCTTCCAACAGCATTTCGGGCATCAAGATGAGCTCGAATGAAAATGATGCAATGGGATGAAATGATGAACTCGTCGAGGCGAACATTTTCATATGCTACACGCACAAATCGGAGCTACAGATGCAGAGATACGACATGCCAAAGTTTGCAAAAAAATACTGAGAGAGGGGAGAAGGTCAACCCAGATCTAGGGTTTCGAGAACTGTAGCGGCGGATCTGGCGGTACTGTAGCGGCTGGCGCACGAACCGAGGATGGTCGGCCGGAGATGGAGCAGAACGACGAGGCCGGAGCTCGGAGGGGGGCCGGAGCGAGGAAGCCGCGGTGGCGGCGCGGCGACTCCTTGCCGGCGATGAGGCGGACCGGGGTGGAGCAGAACGACAGCGGCCCGGGGCGGCGAAGGGCGGCCGAGGACTTCGCCGGTGGCGAGGTGGCGACTGTGCGGCGCGGCAGCGCGGAACCAATCCGGGCGGCGCGGGCGCGAAGGCGAGCGGCGCGAGGCGGCGGGGAGGAGTTGGGCCCCGGGGGCCGGCGGCGGGCCCGAGCGGGCCGCAGTGGGGCGCGATGGCGTCCACGTGTCAGGTGCCCATATGCTGCGGGCGGCGGCGCGAAGTTGTCTGACGGACGGCGGACATGTTCGGTGCGACGAGGAGCGGGGAGCTAGGGTTTCGGGGGGATCTGATCTGGAATTTTCGGGGAAGAAACCATTTTATAGGTAGGAGGAGCTAGGAATCTCAGAATGAGGAGCGGTTTGCGGCCACGCGATCGTGATCGAATGCTCTAGACGATGGGAGAGGTTTTGGTGGGTTTTGGGCCAAATTTGAGGGGTCTTGGGATGCAACACTCACGAGGCCTATTCGGTTCCTCGGTTAACAGTTGGAGTATCAAACGAAGTCCAAATGGCACGAAACTTGACAGGTGGTCTACCGGTAGTAAACCAAGTCCGCATGACAAGTCTCGTTCCAATCCGGAAATGTTTAACCCCCGCACATGAAAAGAGGTAGAAAGGGGCACCGGAGGAGATAGGAGCGCCGAAATGCAAAACGGGCAACGGGGAAAATGCTCGGATGCATGAGACGAACACGTATGCAAATGCAATGCACATGATGACATGATATGTGATGCATGACAAGGCAACAACACACGGAGACAAAAACCCGAACCCGAGGAAAATAAAATAACTTAGGCCGGAAACGGCAAGAGTTGGGATACAGATAAGGTAAATTACATCCGGGGTGTTACATCATGGGCCCCCTGACGCTGCACCGACCTCAACATGGACTCCATATATTCACTTTCGGTGAGAAGAAAACCAGGGAGAAGAATTCATTGCGTTTTACGATACGGAGCCGCCGCCAAGCACTAAACTCTCTCGGGAGGGCTGATCTGGAGTCCGTTCGGGACTCCGGAGAGGGGAATCCGTTGTCATCATCATCATCAACCTTCCTCCATCACCAATTTCATGATGCTCACCTCCGTGCATGAGTAATTCCATCGTAGTCTTGCTTGGATGGTGATGGGTTGGATGAGATTTATCATGTAATCGAGTTAGTTTTGTTAGGGTTTGATCCCTAGTATCCACTATGTTCTGAGATTGATGTTGCTATCACTTTGCTATGCTTAATGCTTGTCACAAGGGACCGAGTGCCATGATTTCAGATCTGAACCTATTATGTTTTCATCAATATATGAGAGTTCTTGACCCTATCTTGCACGTCTATAGTCACCTATTATGGTTATGATCCGTTAACCCCGAAGTGACAATAATCGGGATACTTACCGGTGATGACCGTAGTTTGAGGAGTTCATGTATTCACTATGTGTTAATGCTTTGTTCCGGTACTCTATTAAAAGGAGGCCTTAATATCCCTTAGTTTCCAATAGGACCCCGCTGCCACGGGAGGGTAGGACAAAAGATGTCATGCAAGTTCTTTTCCATAAGCATGTATGACTATATTCGAAATACATGCCTACATTACATTGATGAACTAGAGCTAGTTCTGTGTCACCCTAGGTTATGACTGTTACATTATGAACCGCATCTGGCATAATTCTCCATCACCGATCCATTGCCTACGAGCTTTCCATATATTGTTCTTTGCTTATTTACTTTTCCGTTGCTATTGTTATCATCACTACAAAACACCAAAAATATTTCTTTTGCTACCGTTACTTTTGCTATCGTTACCACTACTATCATATTACTTTGCTACTAAAAACCTTGCTGCAGATATTAAGTTTCCAGGTGTGGTTGAAATGACAACTCAGCTGCTAATACTTGAGAATATTCTTTGGCTCCCCTTGTGTCGAATCAATAAATTTGGGTTGAATACTCTACCCTCGAAAACTGTTGCGATCCCCTATACTTGTGGGTTATCAAGACTATTTTCTGGCACCATTGCCGGGGAGCATAGCTCTATTCTTTGAGTCACTTGGGATTTATATCTGCTTATCATTATGAAGAACTTGAAAGACACTAAAACAAAAATTTATCCCTCAACTACGAGGGGGGTAAGGAACTGCCATCTAGCTCTGCACTTGATTCACCTTCTGTTTTGAGTAAGCTTGCGACACCTATACCTGCTTCTGCTATTAATTCTAATATGTCGCATGTTATAGATGATGCCACTTCTACTATGCATGATACTTATGATGAAACTACTTCTATGCTTGATACTACTGTGCCACTTGGTGATTTCTTGATGAACAACTTGCTAGGGCTAGAGAGAATGAAATTGTTGAAACTGATAATATTGATGAAAGTGATGATGAAGACTCTCCCCCTAGATATGAATTACCTGATGTGCCTGAGGGCTATGTTATGGATGAAGAAACTGCTAGAGACTTTCTTGCTTGCAATGATAGGAGTGGTCTTAAGAAATTATTAGCTAAGCTGAAACAAAAAACTCTGAATGCTAGAATGAAATATGATCTTGCTTATGCTACTTCACCTATCTTTGTTACTGATAAGGATTATGATTTCTCTGTTGATCCTGAGACAGTTACTTTAGTTGAATCTGATCATTTCTATGGATATGAATCTGAAACTGTTGTGGCACATCTTACTAAATTAAATGATATAGCCACCCTGTTCACTAATGATGAGAAAACTCGCTACTATTATATCCTTAAGATATTTCCGTTCTCATTAAAGGGTGATTCTAAGATATGGTTTAATTCCCTTGATCCTGGTTGTGTGCGTAGTCCCCAGGATATGATTTATTACTTCTCAGCTAAATATTTCCCCGCTCATAAGAAACAAGCTGCTTTAAGGGAAATATATAATGTTGTGCAAATTGAAGAAGAGAGTCTCCCACAAGCTTGGGGGAGGCTTCTTCGATTACTTAATGCTTTGCCTGATCATCCTCTTAAGAAAAATGAAATACTTGATATCTTTTATAATGGACTAACCGATGCTTCCAGAGACCACCTGGATAGTTGTGATGGTTGTGTTTTCAGGGAAAGAACACCAGATGAAGCTGAAATTCTATTGAATAATATGTTGACTAATGAAAATAATTGGACACTTCCTGATCCAATTCCTGAACCAACTCCTAAGCCAACTCCGAAGAAAAGGGGTATTCTATTTCTCAGTCCTGAAGATATGCAAGAGGCAAAGAAATCTATGAAGGAAAAAGGTATTAAAGCTGAAGATGTTAAGAATTTACCTCCTATTGAAGAAATACATGGTCTTAATTCATTACCTATTGAAGAAACACATGGTCTTGATAACCCGACACAGGTAGTAAAGGTAAATTCTCTCTATAGATATGATAAAGCTGAAATCCCATTTACTAAGTTTGCTAGCCCATGCTTGGATGAGTTTGATGACTTTATGGTTAAACAAGAAAACTTCAATGCCTATTTTGGTAAAGAATTAAAATGCAATGCTGATATGCTTGAACACTTGGGGGATTGTATGGCTAATGTTAAAGGTGAACTTAAACTTATTAGTAAACATGCTTCTATGGTTACCACTCAAGTAGAACAAGTACTCAAAGCTCAGAATGATTTGCTCAATGAATTAAATAGTAAGAAGAATGATAATGTTGTTAGATTTATGACTAGAGGTGGTAAAATGACTCAGGAACCTTTGTATCCTGAGGGCCATCCTAAGAGAATTGAGCAAGATTCTCAGAGAGATAATATTGATGCACCTAGTCCTTCTAAAATGAAGAAAAAGAAAAATGATAGGACTTTGCATGCTTCCAGTGAAGCTGTTATTGACACACCTAAGAATCCTAATGATATTTCTATTTCTAATGCTGAAACACAATCTGGTAATGAACATGAACCTAGTAATAATGTTAATGATGATGTTCATGTTGATGCTCAACCTAGCAATAATAATGATGTAGAAACTGAACCTGTTGTTCATCTTGATAACCCACAATAAAAGAATCAACGTTATGATAAGAGAGACTTTGTTGCTAGGAAGCACGGTAAGGAAAGAGAACCATGGGTTCAAAAACCCATGCATTTTCCTCCTAAACCATCCAAGAAGAAGGATGATGAGGATTTTCAGCGCTTTGCTGAAATGATTAGACCTATATTCTTGCGTATGTGTTTGACTGATATGCTCAAAATGAATCCTTATGCCAAGTATATGAAAGAAATTATTACAAATAAAAGAAAGATACCAGAAGCTGAAATTGCCACCATGCTTGCTAATTATACTTTTAAAGGTGGAATACCTAAGAAACTAGGAGATCCCGGAGTACCAACTATACCATGCTCCATTAAAAGAGACTATGTTAAAACTGCTTTATGTGATCTTGGAGCCGGTGTTAGTGTTATGCATCTCTCTTTATATCGTAGACTTGATTTGAATAAGTTGACACCTACTGAAATATCTTTGCAAATGGCTGATAAATCAACTGCTATACTTGTCAGTATTTGTGAGGATGTGCCTGTTGTGGTTGCAAACGTTACTATTTTAACGGACTTTGTTATTCTTGGTATTCCCGAGGACGATAGTATGTCTATTATTCTTGGAAGACCCTTTTTGAATACTGCAGGGGCTGTTATTGATTGCACCAAAGACAATGTCACTTTTCATGTTAATGGCAATGAGCATACGGTACACTTTCCGAGGAAACAACCTCAAGTTCATAGTATAAACTCTATTGGAAAAATTCCATCGATTATTTTTGGAGGTTTTGAATTTCCTCTTCCTAATGTCAAGAAGAAATATGATATTCTTATTGTTGGGGATGTGCATATCCCCGTTGAGGTAACCTACTGTTATTCGAAAATTCTCCAATTCCATGTTATTCGGAATGAGTTTGTTAACAAGACCTGATCAACCTTGTTAGTGGATTCCTTTTGATGAGCATGAGATGGATGAATTTAGAAAACACAACTCTCTATACCCTCTTTTCACTTTCTGTTATTTATATTAAATAAAGCAAAAATAGTAATTTATGTCTGTTTTCTGAATTATCCATGCAATAAAAAATACCCCAAAAATAAAAGTTCTCCAAATGCCCTGAAAATTAAATATGATTTTTTTCTAGAATATTTGAGAATATCTGGCACTGAGAACACAGTAGGGGGAGCAAGCACCTGGCCATGAGGGTAGAGGGCGCGCCCCCTGCCTCGTGGGCCCACGGTGGCTCCCCTCCACTTATTCCAGCTACCACACACTCCTTATTCCTCCCACAAACACCACTAACCAGCTCAAACCCGAGTCCAAGCTCATTTTGCTGCCATTTTCGATCTCCTTCCACAAAGCACCTCTCACAAACTGCTTTGGGGGATTGTTCCTGGGTATGTGACTCCTCCAATGGTCCAATTAGTTTTTGTTCTAGTGCTTTATTCATTGCATATTTTTGCTGCTTAGGTGACCCTGTTCTTGAGCTTGCATGTCAAATTTATGTGGTCAAAAGTAGTTTTGATGCATGATATTGTCTCTAGGCACTTGTAGGAGTAGTTGCTATCAATATTGTTGAGTTTGGTTCACTTTTATGTTGAAGTTACTAAAATTTCACAAATTTTTCAGAGGAAGAAATATGCTTAGGAAAATGTACCAAGGTGGTCCTTCAAGGAAGCAAGGACCCAGGCTCGCAATGCGCGATGCCGACAAAGAACCACCGAGGGAAGCTCAAGTGCAGGCTTGTGAATGGCCTTCAGAGGACTTTATGGATCGAGCAGGAATCAAGGAAGAATTTAACGCATATGTGCATAATGCTGATCTTGAGAGCTTCGAGGCAGATAAATGCCGCCAGTACCACTATCTCACTGATTCCTTTGTGAGGAGGCAAAAGGGAGATATGTCATAACCAGGGAGGAGGCGAACGAGTATGAGAGGAGGACTGAGACAGCTCGCCTCCACGTTGCAGCCCAAGATGCAATAGCCGCTGCATCTCAGTACGACCCCAGCTATAACTTTGGATATCCACCAGGCCAGCCGTGGCCATAGACCAACTTAGGCCAAAAGCCTAAGAATGGGGGAGTATGTATTTCTCACCGACATTACATTCATGTTCACACACTCATTGCTAGTTCTTGGTGCTCATACTTTTTCATTGTAACATCCATGCTACTTTATTTTCCTCTTTATGCTTTCTTCTTGTGTGTTTGATAAACCTTAAGAAAAAACAAAAAAATTAGTTGTAGCTTTTAGCTAGTTTACTTTCCATGCCAATAGTGGTAGTAATTAAAAAGAAAACCCAAAAATATTTCTCGTTCTTCTTTTGCTTGTTGGGAGCTTTCCCGTGTAAATAGTTTTATTTCTTTCTTGTTCTTTGGGGGTTGAGAGGAGAAGACCATAATGAAAATGTTAAGTGGCTCTCATATGCATTATTGTTGATCTGACAAAAGAGCCCGTATTACCTTGTCTTCTCTCTTGAATTGAATGCCTGCAGATTCCAGCTTAGTCCGATGCACGTGCACTATTATTATTATCCACACTATTCGGTCATGCGAGTGAAAGGCAATAATGATGATTATATGATGAACTTATTGAGATGAGAAATGATGGTATGAACTCGACCTCTCTTGTTTTTGTAAATATGATTAGTTCATCGTTCCTGATTCAGCCTATTATGAAAAAACATGTTTCCAATGACAATTAGAGATTATAGTTGCTTATGCCATGGTTAATTAGCTAGGAGCTTATAATGGTTTACCTTGCGTGTCCACATGCTATTAAAATGGTTGTGATGTGGTGTGATAGGGTAGTATCCTCTTTTGAACGATTCGAGTAGCTTGACTTGGCACATGTTCACGCATGTAGTTGAAACAAAATCAACATAGCCTCTATGATATTTATGTTCATGGTGCATTATATCCTACTCATGCTTGCATTCAGTGTTGATTAATTTTAATGCATGTTCATGACTATTGTCGCTCTCTAGCTGGTCGCTTCCTAGTCTTTTGCTAGCCTTCACCTGTACTAAGTGGGAATACTGCTTGTGCATCCAATTCCATAAATCCAAAATTTGTTCCATATGAGTCCACCATACCTACCTATATACGGTATCTACCTGCCGTTCCAAGTAAATTTGTATGTGCCAAACTCTAAACCTTCAAATAAACATTCTGTTTTGTATGCTCGAATAGCTCATGTATCAACTAGGGTTGTCTATATCTTCCATGTTAGGCGGGTTATTCTCAAGAGGAGTGGACTCCGCTCCTCACTCACGAGAAAATAGCTGGTCACCGGGATGCCCAGTCCCATGCTTTATGCAAATCAAATCAAAATAAATGCAAACAAAACTCCCCCGGGACTGTTCTTAGTTGGAAGCACTCGTTGTTTTGAGCAAGCCATGGATTGATGCTTGTTGGTGGAGGGGGAGTATAAACTTTACCATTCTGTTTGGGAACCGCCTATAATGTGTGTAGCATGGAAGATATCGCCATCTCTTGTTTGTTATGTTGACAATGAAAGTATACCGCTGAAAATATTATTCATATATATTTCAAAACCGAGCTCTGGCACCTCTACAAATCCCTGCTTCCCTCTGCGAAGGGCCTATCTATTTACTTTTAAGTTGAGTCATCATCCTCTTATTAAAAAGCATCAGTTGGAGAGCACCGCTATCATTTGCATCCATTACTGTTAATTTACATTGAGTATGACTTGACTGGATTTCTTTTACCATGAATTACAATGTCTAGTCAGTCCTTAATCTTTAAACGTGCTCTGCTTTTATGTTTTACAGTCTCAGAAAGGGCTAGCGAGATAACATCTTGTTATATCATATTATGATTGTTTTGAGAAAGTGTTGTCATCTGAGATTTACTATTATTGCTTGCTAGTTGATTATGCCAATGATATGAGTAAACATGAGACCTGAATGTTATTGTGAATATTGTTAGTTCATAATCTTTGTTGAAAACTTGAATGCTGGCTTTACATATTTACAACAACAAGACCAAACAGAGTTTGTAAAAGTTTTTGTCAGGACCCCGACTCAATGCCACATCGATCTAGCATGTAACACCTCATATCACTTTGCGGCCTCACGCACGGTATTCCCACGGGTGTTGCCTTACCTTTGCCCGGGACCGTTTGCGCCTTTTGGCACACGTATATGACAGTGTCGCTAGCATCCATATGATAAGGAGCCCGGGCTGACATGGCTAGTCGTAAACCCAAAGCGGCACAGACTTACAGGGACAGGCATCCATGACCCAGCATCGAACGTGTCGGTCATCAGCGAGTGAATCCAGGCTGTAGCACTGGGCTAGCAGGACTCCGGTAAACCGGGCTATAGCGGGCTAACAGGACTCCGGTACTCAAAGCGTGACATTTCCCCGAAGGGACAGACACAGGAACGAAGAAGGACACATGCCGGCCAGCCTAAGTGTTCCAGAGCAGTAGCAAGCTACCATGGCTCAGCGGTAACACTAGGAGACATTTCCCGGTAAGAGAGGCTACTAAAGATAAACAACTAGATAGTCAGATCCCACACATACCAAGCATTTCAATCATTCACACAATATGCTCGATATGTGCAAATACAACGAAGCATCACAACATGACTCTACGACACAAGTACTTATTCAATAGGCTCCGAGGAGCGAGATATTACAAACAGGGGTCTCATGACCCAACAATCAGAGCATACAAATCAAAGCACAAGCGGAAGCTATCATGTCTGAGTACAGACATCTATAAATGAAAAAGGCTGAGAAGCCTGACTATCTACCAGATCCTGCCGAGGGCACAAGATCGTAGCTGAGGTATCAAGCTAAACGTCGAAGTCCACGCGGAACTACTAGCGAGACCGAAGTCTCTCTGCAAAAACATAAATAGGCAAACGTGAGTACAAATGTACCCAGCAAGACTTACATCAGATCTATCTACATATGCATCATTATCAACAAGGGGGTGGAGGGGTTTGACTGCAGCAAGCCAGCTTTGACTCGGTGGCTATCCTAAACTACGACTGCAAGTAACTCTTTTGAGGTGGCGCACACGAGTCCACATATTCACCATATCAATACACCACTATGGATCCGCTCCCGTCTCCCTACGAGAACGCCATCCATAGCACTCACGCTTATCTTGCGTATTTTAGGGTATCCACTTTCACTTGTCTATGAACTGATATAAGCAACGCAGAAGTCCTTTTCCGCGGACACGGCTATTCGAATAGATGATGATAACCCTGCAGGGGTGTACTTCTTCATACATGTTTCCACCACTTAGCGTCTGCACACGACATGTGCTCGGCAGACTTCAAGCGAAAGCCGACGTGGGTGTAGACCACGACCTACCTAAACACTCAAGTCTCTAGTCCAGGTTTATCGCCTATTCGGGTTCCATCCATGAGGAGATCCGGCCGGAGTTTCGCTCACAGCCCCAAACGATGTGAACAGGGTTCCCGAGACACCAAACGGGCGCCCGGTACACCGTGCCACGTGCCTACCGCATCACAGCCCACCCCTACGGTCAGCGCTGTCCACGGCCTCCAGCATACTACAAACACCAGAAACTACTTGCAACTCCTGGACAGAGGACAAGGGTGAATAAGAAGTCGAGCGGGGTCATATTTCAGGGCCCAATGTATGGTAGTAGCTGAATCATGGATCACAAACACATAACTCAGTTCCTAAGGACGGCTTCAATGAGACAACCCACCATGTACTCCTACATGGCCTCTCACCGACACCTTTTACCAAATCGTGTTCACACACTTAGCTCACACATAGTAGGACATGTTCACACACCTCTGATTCATCCCGGATGAATCAGACCTGACTCAACTCTAAGCAGTAGCAGGCATGACAAACAAGCATGAATGAGTAGGCACATCAGGGCTCAAACAACTCCTACTCATGCTAGTGGGTTTCATCTATTTACTGTGGCAATGACAGGTCATGCAGAGGATAAAGGGGTTCAGCTACCGCAGCAAGTAACAGATGAATCGATGTTGTCCTAATGCAGTAAAAGAGAGCAGGAGCGAGAGAGTAGGATTGTATCGGAATGAACAAGGGGGTTTTGCTTGCCTGGCACTTCTGAAGATAACATTGAGTCTTCATCAGTGTCAACGATCACATCATCGGTATCACGTCTATCGAGAGGGGACAAATACCGGCAACACAGAAAGGAACACAATCAATGCAATGCACAATATGATGCATGCTCATGACATGGCAATATGAATGTGTTTGAGCTAATGCAACTAGCAACAGATTAAATGAAGTTGGTTTGAATATAAGATTCAAATTCAAACTCCATATGTGATTATTCAAATGCCATTTAATTGATTTGTGCTAAACAGCAGCTATAAGTTGTTCTAACATGCATGAAAATGGTACAGATGGATTCCTTGAATTTTTCTGATAATTTTTCATATATAATTTATTTAATTTGGAGCTACGGTTGAATTTCTATGAATTATTGAAGTTTAGGGCATTTTCTGAAATTTCCTGAATATTTAGAATTAGAATAGTTCCAGAAAATGAATTATGGCGTCAGCACCACGTCACTGTGACGTCAGCAGGGTCAACTGGGCGCCCCAGGTCAAACCTGACGTGTGGGGGCCACACGTCAGTGACACAGTGCTGGCTGGAGTCACAGACATGTGGGGCCGGTCAAAGGCCACGTCAGCGAGGTCAACGCCGACGCGTGGGGCCACTGCAATTAGATTAAACTTAATCTATTTTAGTTAGCCGGTTAGTTAGGCCGTGGGGCCCGGCTGTCCGTGGCTCTGGGGGTTTGTTTAGTGGGGTCATTAGCGCTAATGACGACGCCACGTCAGATACGCCGGCGATGAGTCGCCGGTGACCACAGAACACGGCGGGGCACGCCGGACTTGCGCTAGAGGCGTCAGTTTGGCGCGCTGAGGGCACCAGGGGATGGCCCTTGCTCCCGCGCATCCAGAGGACCGAGTGGGAGGTCGTGGGGTCGACGGAGCTCGTCGGAACGGAGCTCGCGGCGGCGCCGGAGTTCGGACCTCGGCGAAAACGGCGTTGTGGAGCACGGGCGAGTGAGG
Organism: Triticum dicoccoides; assembly: GCF_002162155.2. Lineage (NCBI taxonomy): Eukaryota > Viridiplantae > Streptophyta > Magnoliopsida > Poales > Poaceae > Triticum > Triticum dicoccoides. The sequence goes on along the minus strand of NC_041382.1, from coordinate 382,658,931 downwards.
TAAGGCACTGCGCAGCCTCCTGGAGTCACCACGAGCTCGGTGAGATGCACGGGCGCGACCCGTTCGAGCTCAGGCCACGGCGGCGACATGGTCAGCGGCGGCCGGAGTTCGGCCGCGACGGGGCTATGGCCTAGAGCTCGCAAACGCGAGGGGAGAGAGAGGGGTTCTGCACGGAGGCTCACCGCGGAGCTGTAGGGGGGGGTCAGTGGGCTCGGGGGCGCGCCGGAGTGGCCGAATTCGACGGAGACGGCACCGGGGCCGAAGCTTGGGGATGATGACGATGGCGGCTGCTCGGGGCCCTTCTGGTCGCGTGAGACGTCGAGGAGGTCGAGGGAGGCACTGCGGAGCTCTGGGAGGCGTCGGGGAGGAGAGAGGGGGATGGTGGCCGCGGCGAACGGCGTCGGTGGCGACGGCTCCGTTCGGGTCCAAGGTGCGGAGCGAGAGGGAGAGCAGGAGAAAGGGATGAGCACGGGAGGGAGTTGAAAGAGGCCTGAGGGAGCCGCGTGGCGTCTCCAGGGAGTAGCGGAGGGAAGCAGGGAGGCAGGAGGTGGCCGAGGCGGCATCGGCGCTCGCCACCGAGCTGCTTCGGTGCGAGGGGAGGAAGAAGACAAGGGGGAGGAGGTGGGCTGGACCAACAGTGTTGGGCTGGTTGGGCTACACAGAAGCTGGGCCGGAGGTGAGGTTAGGTAAGTTTCTGTCTCTGTTTTATTTCTTCTGTTTTGTTTTCCCCTTTTTTTTTCTTTCCCACTGTTTTCAAATTTAAACAAATTCAAAACAGTGCCAAATATCCTCTGAATAATTTATGTTGCTAGATGGACTTTTCCAACAGCACATAAACATTTCAAAGTTATCTGAAAATATATCCCATATATTATGAATATAATTCCAGAATCAAATACAATAATGATTTAAATTCAGTGCCCAAAATATTCCACATAAATGTTCACTATTTTTGGTTTGGTCTTCAAAGCCTTGCCAAAATTATCAAACATTTATGAAGGCATGTTGGAAACAATGAATGCAATTTTAAGGGTTCTTGCCCCTCTTTTAAATTGATTTCTGAGGCTTTCACTTTCCTCATTTCAAGTTTAAGAGGAAATAAACATGATGCAACACATGACTAGCTAGCTCAGAGCATACCAGAACTAGGGATGTGACAACTCACCCCCACTAAACAAGAATCTCGTCTCGAGATTCAAGCGTAGGGTAAGATGAAGGGGAAACGCAAACTAGTATAATCTTCATGATCCAGGGTGCACTTCAAATGAACGTTGATTTGATCACCATTATTGTCTTGAAGTCTTGCTGTGAGAATTCCTGTCAACATGACATGGAGGGAAGAAGGAGACTCTAGAAGGGTCGATCTTCTCGAAGATCGAACAACTCAGGATTAACTCACGAAATGAGACATAGCAACATCTCTCGAGCTGAGAGATGAAGCACACCTCTAGAGAAATGGAGTGGAACAGATGACGAAGGTTCACTAGGTAGACAACGATTCCACACCTAAGAAGGTGGTGAACGGTTGTCAACGTAGCGAGGAGTTGAGTTGCCATGATACCACGACGAAACATCCTGGAGGGGGGTGATTCGTAGATTATTATCTTAAGTGGCAAAAAGAATTACCTTTGATATAGAGATCGTTAAGACTCTTTATATCAGCCTAAGGCAAATCACAGCAATCGATTGGCGGGGTCGGTAGAATGGCATACTTGGACTTGGATGATGTGGATTACCTTGTTGAAGACAACGTAATGGATGATTTTGCTTATCACCGGAAATGGAAGAGACCCATGGTAGAATGGCACATTGGCGGTGCAAGCTAGGAACAAAATGCAAATGCTAGGAATGATTCTGGTAACTGGGAAAGAACCGAACAATAGAGAGTGAATTCACTGTTTGAATAGGTCATAGCATTGCCGAGGGGACTGAGAGCAAACCCAGCTAGTGCCGAGGATAACACGTAGCGCTTGTGCGTGCTCTCAAGAACTTGAGCATTTCCACAATCATCAAGATTCTACCAATATCCGTGTCAAGGATCCTGGCAACACAACTTGCTACCATGATGAACGATGCGGATGCAAAGGAAGATAACACCTTCTCAGATTTCACCTTAGCGAGGCCAAGCAAATAAAATCTGGATGATCGACCGAGAGACATTTAGCACTCCGCTTCTAATGTTCTCCTTGATGTGCTAGTATAACCCATTCATAGATATGGTTTGATATCTAAAACATCAAGTAAAGGTCGGACTTCGGGAACACAAAAATCCATAGGGGCAACTAGGGAGTAAATCCTACGAAATCCCTATGGGGAGGTGGCCAACTTCATCAATCAAGATATTATAATAACAGGTCTTCCGGCTGGGTGTGTTGGCCACGACATCCACTTTACCGGTTATCGAGGAATCAATATTATAGTTCTTGGGGAAATGTTCCAACCATCATATCTGCCTGAGATTCAGCTCTGGTTGGTGTTAGGATATTCCAGGCTCATCGAGTCTTAGGAAGAAAATGAAAGTTTGCAACACAAATCGACGAGATGACGTTGCGGAATTCTCGGGAGATGAACTACGATAGCAAGCTCCAAAACATGAGCTGGTTCTGCTACAAACATGTGAACACGTTGTCCTAGACAAGCATGACCACGTGGTAGTCTTATAATAAAACACTACCGAGTTCAGGAGGGGGAACCATCAACGAGGGTATCGAAGTTCTTTCATAAGTCCGGATTAGCTCTTATGAAGGAACTCCTTCTCCTTGAACAAATCAATCAGTGGCTTGGTGTGCTAGGGATACATATAGATTGAAGGTTGCAAGTCTTCAAACCACAGCATTCTTCGCACGTGTGCATGACTGATTTGGAATGATTCCAAAGAAAGCAACATTGACTTTCTCGAATCCACGGCGGCAACTTGCATCAGATGCACATGAATTAGGGAAAATCACTACTTTCATTCAAACATATGCTTCATGAACGAAACACGAAGAAATGCTTACACAAGTTTCCAACACTAGGTTGATGTTCAACATGATTCATGGGGGGAGACAAAATGCTACTGATGGGCTCAACAGCAACTCATCGGAATTTCCATATCACTGGACTTCCACCATCATGTGAACACGGTGATAGCATTGGTCAGACCAAAGATGTAATGGTGTATGCTCGAGGGATCAACCACGAGTAGGACAACATTACGAGCATCGTTGGTACTGATTTGATTTGACGATAGCCCACACTCAAATCAAGGGATTGATAAGACAATAGGTCCAGCAACTGATCACCAGGACCAATCGATGAAGATATCATCTTTCTTCAACACACACTACACAAGAATATCCCTTTGGAACGAACTAAGTCAGACAAGTTTTTATCTTCCAACTCTCCAAGTTGTTGTCCAGCTTAACCAACTAGCTCAGGGATATCTAACACCGATTCTTAGAAAGAAGGTGGTTCATAAGAAACCAACTTGATCACGAACTCAACATAGCGGTCAGGTGACAACCTGGTAATACTTCTGAGAAGATATTCAGAAAATCACGAACCACCGGTATGTTAATAAGCTCGAGAACAATCTTGCTTTCGAGGGCGAGACGATATGATCTAATGAGTGAGGACTTGACAAGATCCTAACTCATCAATCGAAGGGTGCACCGAAATAAGGACTAAGTAGCACGATCAGTCTTAGAAGGATGATTCGAAAACCAACATACTAAGAATGAAGTTATTATCCTTTAACTACCAAGCAACAGAGTTGCTAGCAGTATTGATTTCACACATCACAATTCTTTTGTCGGTATTCCGGTTGCATCAACATGAGGGCCGAGGAATGAACAGTGATGGCAAGAAGTATCACTGTACCAAGAGTTCATGGGATGGTGTGCAATTCCTATAACAATCTCGATATAAAATATGTAATACTCCAAGGTAGAGCAGAACCAAAAGCTGGATTGGCATTTGATCTGCGGAATACAACTACTTTGACCCAATCCTAGATATGGAAGAGGTACTGGAGTTTGTTTCTCCTAGTCATTTCGGAATAGAATGGCTTGACAGACCACAAGAGTCATAGGCATCGATGAATGAACGCACGCATACTCTTGACTATCAATTGATAGACGAGGGTCAGAGTGCAACTAAAGAGAACAACTCAAAGGAACATATAACTTTCTGAGTAGTGGATGCATAGATTAGTATGTCGAACCAAGTTCAACATATTTCTTCCGGATAACCCATGCAGAAAGGTAGAACTGGCAGAGTCACGATTTATGAATGGAGAACTCCTCAAGAGTACTCTAATTGTGATTTTTTTTTGATCCAATAAACATCTGCCATAAGTAGTTCATGGTATTTGGAAGAAGAAGATACCACGGACTTCAAGGACTATCGCAAAGGTTACTAATATCCTAAAGGCACTAGCAATTACTATCAACATGAAGTAGGTAGAGTGAATCTCGGGTTCAGAACCCAGGAGTAGAATACCTACTACTAAGTAGCATCACGGGATGCTTCCGAGAATAAAGGCCAGAATCTTCACACTAGGACACAAATCATGGCTAGACCACTAGATGATCCCCTAAACACTTAGGGTCATAATAATAATTCCAACATATATGTCGAGGCAATAATTACCTCAACACACCGATTAGTGTGGTTAATCTGGCCCATGGGAACATCGGAAACAGAAGGAAGGGATTTGCAAATGCATTGGACTATTTAGAAACCTGGGATGACTCGGACAGCATAACGGCTATAATTGCTCAAAAAGATTTGAGACAATCACAAAAATGGTGGCATAACCACTCAGAAGCACAATATCAAGGTTTCGAGGTCAACAATTAACATACGGAAGCAGTAAAAACTGAACAGAGGCTTAAGTCCAAAAATCTTATAAGTCTACGAATTAGTAACGCGTGATCCTGATAGAAAGAAAAGATAGCCTAGTTCTTAATCCCCGCAGGAAAGATAAGATGACTCAGATCAGAAGGGCATGAGGTATAAGGAGTAAAAAGAGCCTTACGTTCCATCCCACAATCAATTCCCTTATATAACTAAAGAATTTCTAGACTCAACTTCGACCAGTTTGGCTTGGTAATCCTACAGGCAGTCAAGCTCTGATACCAACGCTGTCAGGACCCCGACTCAATGCCACATCGATCTAGCCTGTAACACCTCATATCACTTTGCGGCCTCACGCACGGTATTCCCACGGGTGTCGCCTTACCTTTGCCCGGGACCGTTTGCGCCTTTTGGCACACGTATATGACAGTGTCGCTAGCATCCATATGATAAGGAGCCCGGGCTGACATGGCTAGTCGTAAACCCAAAGCGGCACAGACTTACAGGGACAGGCATCCATGACCCAGCATCGAACGTGTCGGTCATCAGCGAGTGAATCCAGGCTGTAGCACTGGGCTAGCAGGACTCCGGTAAACCGGGCTGTAGCGGGCTAACAAGACTCCGGTACTCAAAGCGTGACATTTCCCCGAAGGGACAGACACAGGAACGAAGAAGGACACATGCCGGCCAGCCTAAGTGTTCCAGAGCAGTAGCAAGCTACCATGGCTCAGCGGTAACACTAGGAGACATTTCCCGGTAAGAGAGGCTACTAAAGATAAACAACTAGATAGTCAGATCCCACACATACCAAGCATTTCAATCATTCACACAATATGCTCGATATGTGCAAATACAACGAAGCATCACAACATGACTCTACGACACAAGTACTTATTCAATAGGCTCCGAGGAGCGAGATATTACAAACAGGGGTCTCATGACCCAACAATCAGAGCATACAAATCAAAGCACAAGCGGAAGCTATCATGTCTGAGTACAGACATCTATAAATGAAAAAGGCTGAGAAGCCTGACTATCTACCAGATCCTGCCGAGGGCACAAGATCGTAGCTGAGGTATCAAGCTAAACGTCGAAGTCCACGCGGAACTACTAGCGAGACCGAAGTCTCTCTGCAAAAACATAAATAGGCAAACGTGAGTACAAATGTACCCAGCAAGACTTACATCAGATCTATCTACATATGCATCATTATCAACAAGGGGGTGGAGGGGTTTGACTGCAGCAAGCCAGCTTTGACTCGGTGGCTATCCTAAACTACGACTGCAAGTAACTCTTTTGAGGTGGCGCACACGAGTCCACATATTCACCATATCAATACACCACTATGGATCCGCTCCCGTCTCCCTACGAGAACGCCATCCATAGCACTCACGCTTATCTTGCGTATTTTAGGGTATCCACTTTCACTTGTCTATGAACTGATATAAGCAACCCAGAAGTCCTTTTCCGCGGACACGGCTATTCGAATAGATGATGATAACCCTGCAGGGGTGTACTTCTTCATACATGTTTCCACCACTTAGCGTCTGCACACGACATGTGCTCGGCAGACTTCAAGCGAAAGTCGACGTGGGTGTAGACCACGACCTACCTAAACACTCAAGTCTCTAGTCCAGGTTTATCGCCTATTCGGGTTCCATCCATGAGGAGATCCGGCCGGAGTTTCGCTCACAGCCCCAAACGATGTGAACAGGGTTCCCGAGACACCAAACGGGCGCCCGGTACACCGTGCCACGTGCCTACCGCATCACAGCCCACCCCTACGGTCAGCGCTGTCCACGGCCTCCAGCATACTACAAACACCAGAAACTACTTGCAACTCCTGGACAGAGGACAAGGGTGAATAAGAAGTCGAGCGGGGTCATATTTCAGGGCCCAATGTATGGTAGTAGCTGAATCATGGATCACAAACACAGAACTCAGTTCCTGAGGACGGCTTCAATGAGACAACCCACCATGTACTCCTACATGGCCTCTCACCGACACCTTTTACCAAAACGTGTTCACACACTTAGCTCACACACAGTAGGACATGTTCACCCGCCTCTGATTCATCCCGGATGAATCAGACCTGACTCAACTCTAAGCAGTAGCAGGCGTGACAAACAAGCATGAATGAGTAGGCACAGCAGGGCTCAAACAACTCCTACTCATGCTAGTGGGTTTCATCTATTTACTGTGGCAATGACAGGTCATGCAGAGGATAAAGGGGTTCAGCTACCGCAGCAAGTAACAGATGAATCGATGTTGTCCTAATGCACTAAAAGAGAGCATGAGCGAGAGAGTAGGATTGTATCGGAATGAACAAGGGGGTTTTGCTTGCCTGGCACTTCTGAAGATAACATTGAGTCTTCATCAGTGTCAACGATCACATCATCGGTATCACGTCTATCGAGAGGGGACAAATACCGGCAACACAGAAAGGAACACAATCAATGCAATGCACAATATGATGCATGCTCATGACATGGCAATATGAATGTGTTTGAGCTAATGCAACTAGCAACAGATTAAATGAAGTTGGTTTGAATATAAGATTCAAATTCAAACTCCATATGTGATTATTCAAATGCCATTTAATTGATTTGTGCTAAACAGCAGCTATAAGTTGTTCTAACATGCATGAAAATGGTACAGATGGATTCCTTGAATTTTTCTGATAATTTTTCATATATAATTTATTTAATTTGGAGCTACGGTTGAATTTCTATGAATTATTGAAGTTTAGGGCATTTTCTGAAATTTCCTGAATATTTAGAATTAGAATAATTCCAGAAAATGAATTATGGCGTCAGCACCACGTCACTGTGACGTCAGCAGGGTCAACTGGGCGCCCCAGGTCAAACCTGACGTGTGGGGGCCACACGTCAGTGACACAGTGCTGGCTGGAGTCACAGACATGTGGGGCCGGTCAAAGGCCACGTCAGTGAGGTCAACGCCGACGCGTGGGGCCACTGCAATTAGATTAAACTTAATCTATTTTAGTTAGCCGGTTAGTTAGGCCGTGGGGCCCGGCTGTCCGTGGCTCTGGGGGTTTGTTTAGTGGGGTCATTAGTGCTAATGACGACGCCACGTCAGATACGCCAGCGATGAGTCGCCGGTGACCACAGAACACGGCGGGGCACGCCGGACTTGCGCTAGAGGCGTCAGTTTGGCGCGCTGAGGGCACCAGGGGATGGCCCTTGCTCCCGCGCATCCAGAGGACCGAGTGGGAGGTCGTGGGGTCGACGGAGCTCGTCGGAACGGAGCTCGTGGCGGCGCCGGAGTTCGGACCTCGGTGAAAACGGCGTTGTGGAGCACGGGCGAGTGAGGTAAGGCACTGCGCAGCCTCCTGGAGTCACCACGAGCTCGGTGAGATGCACGGGCGCGACCCGTTCGAGCTCAGGCCACGGCGGCGACATGGTCAGCGGCGGCCGGAGTTCGGCCGCGACGGGGCTATGGCCTAGAGCTCGCAAACGCGAGGGGAGAGAGAGGGATTCTGCACGGAGGCTCACGGCGGAGCTGTAGGGGGGGTCAGTGGGCTCGTGGGCGCGCCGGAGTGGCCGAATTCGACGAAGACGGCACCGGGGCCGAAGCTTGGGGATGATGACGATGGCGGCTGCTCGGGGCCCTTCTGGTCGCGTGAGACGTCGAGGAGGTCGAGGGAGGCACTGCGGAGCTCTGGGAGGCGTCGGGGAGGAGAGAGGGGGATGGTGGCCGCGGCGAACGGCGTCGGTGGCGACGGCTCCGTTCGGGTCCGAGGTGCGGAGCGAGAGGGAGAGCAGGAGAAAGGGATGAGCACGGGAGGGAGTTGAAAGAGGCCTGAGGGAGCCGCGTGGCGTCTCCAGGGAGTAGCGGAGGCAAGCAGGGAGGCAGGAGGTGGCCGAGGCGGCATCGGCGCTCGCCACCGAGCTGCTTCGGTGCGAGGGGAGGAAGAAGACAAGGGGGAGGAGGTGGGCTGGACCAACAGTGTTGGGCTGGTTGGGCTACACAGAAGCTGGGCCGGAGGTGAGGTTAGGTAAGTTTCTGTCTCTGTTTTATTTCTTCTGTTTTGTTTTCCCCTTTTTTTTCTTTGCCACTGTTTTCAAATTTAAACAAATTCAAAACAGTGCCAAATATCCTCTGAATAATTTATGTTGCTAGATGGACTTTTCCAACAGCACATAAACATTTCAAAGTTATCTGAAAATATATCCCATATATTATGAATATAATTCCAGAATCAAATACAATAATGATTTAAATTCAGTGCCCAAAATATTCCACATAAATGTTCACTATTTTTGGTTTGGTCTTCAAAGCCTTGCCAAAATTATCAAACATTTATGAAGGCATGTTGGAAACAATGAATGCAATTTTAAGGGTTCTTGCCCCTCTTTTAAATTGATTTCTGAGGCTTTCACTTTCCTCATTTCAAGTTTAAGAGGAAATAAACATGATGCAACACATGACTAGCTAGCTCAGAGCATACCAGAACTAGGGATGTGACAGTTTTTCTTTATCACTTTCAGTTTATCAACTAAATTACTTAAGGACAAGCAAAGGTTTAAGCTTGGGGGAGTTGATACGTCTCCGTCATATCTACTTTTCCAAACACTTTTGCCCTTATTTTGGACTCTAACTTGCATGATTTGAATAGAACTAACCCGGACTGACGTTGTTTTTAGCAGAATTGCCATGGTGTTATTTTTGTGCAGAAATAAAAGTTCTCGGAATGACTTGAAAATCAACGGAGAATTATTTTGGAATATATAATAAATATTGGATGGAAGATCCACGTCAGGGGCCCCCCACCTGTCCACGAGGGTGGGGGCGCGCCTGCCCCCCAGGGCGCGCCCCCTGCCTCGTGGGCCCTAGACACTCCACCGACCTCAACCTGGACTCCATATATTCACTTTTGGGGAGAAAAAAACACGGGAGAAGGATTCATCACGTTTTACAATACGGAGCTGCCGCCAAGCCCTAAACTCTCTCGGGAGGGCTGATCTGGAGTCCGTTCGGGGCTCCGGAGAGGGGAATCCGTCACCATCATCATCATCAACCATCCTCCATCACCAATTTCATGATGCTCACCGCCGTGCGTGAGTAATTCCATCGTAGGCTTGCTGGATGGTGGTGGATTGGATGAGATTTATCATGTAATCGAGTTAGTTTTGTTAGGGTTTGATCCCTAGTATCCACTATGTTCTGAGATTGATGTTGCTATGACTTTGCTATGCTTAATGCTTGTCATTAGAGCCCGAGTGCCATGATTTCAGATCTGAACCTATGTGTTAATGCTTTGTTCCGGTACTCTATTAAAAGGAGGCCTTAATATCCCTTAGTTTCCAATAGGACCCCGCTGCCACAGGAGGGTAGGACAAAAGATGTCATGCAAGTTCTTTTCCATAAGCACGTATGACTATATTCGGAATACATGCCTACATTACATTGATGAACTGGAGCTAGTTCTGTGTCACCCTAGGTTATGACTGTTACATGATGAACCGCATCTGGCATAATTCTCCATCACCGATCCATTGCCTACGAGCTTTCCGTATATTGTTCTTCACTTATTTACTTTTCCATTGCTATTGTTATCATCACTACAAAACACCAAAAATATTACTTTTGCTAACGTTACTTTTGCTATCATTACCATTACTATCATATTACTTTGCTACTAAATATCTTGCTACAGATATTAAGTTTCCAGGTGTGGTTGATTTGACAACTTAGCTGCTAAAACTTGAGAATATTCTTTGGCTTCCCGTGTGTCGAATCAATAAATTTGGGTTGAATACTCTACCCTCGAAAACTATTGCGATCCCCTATACTTGTGGGTTATCAGCGGTTCAGGTTCTGGTTCTCACGGTCTAGGTTACGGTGGTGGCGGTTCTAATTCCAGTTTCCAGGGTCACCCAAGCAATCAAGGCAATCAGGGTGGTTATTGATATGTCTTCAACGTATCTATAATTTTTGATTGCTCCATGCTATATTATCTACTGTTTTGGAAATTATTGGGCTTTATTATCCACTTTTATATTATTTTTGGGACTAACCTGTTAACCGGAGGCCCAGCCCAGAATTGCCGTTTTTTTGCCTATTTTAGGGTTTCGAAGAAAAGGAATATCAAACGGAGTCCAAACGGAATGAAACCTTCGGGAACATGATTTTCTCACCGAACATTATCCAGGAGACTTGGACCCTATGTCAATACACAAAGGAGGAGGCCATGAGGTAGGGGGGCGCGCCTACCCCCCACCCTCGTGGGCCCCCTGTTGCTCCACCGACGTACTCCTTCCTCTTATATATACCTACGTACCCCCAAATGATCAGATGCGAAACCAAAACCCTAATTCCACCGCCGCAACTTTCTATACCCATGAGATCCCATCTTGGGGCTTGTTCTGGAGCTCCGCCGGAGGGGGTATCCATCACGGAGGGCTTCTACATCATCACCATAGCCCCTCCGATGAAGTGTGAGTAATTCACCTCAGACCTACGGGTCCATCGTTATTAGCTAGATGGCTTCTTCTCTCTTTTTGGATCTCAATACAATGTTCTCCCCCTCTCTTGTGGAGATCTATTCGATGTAATCTACTTTTAGCGGTGTGTTTGTTGAGACCGATGAATTGTGGGTTTATGATCAATTCTATCTATGAACACTATTTGAATCTTCTCTGAATTCTTTTATGTATGATTGGTTATTCGAATTATCAGTTTGGTTTGGCCTACTAGATTGATCTTTCTTGCAATGGGAGAAGTGCTTAGCTTTGGGTTCAATCTTGTGGTATCCTTTCCTAGTGACAGTAGGGGTAGCAAGGCATGTATTGTATTGTTGCGATCGAGGATAACAAGATGGGGTTTTCATCATATTGCGTGAGTTTATCCCTCTACATCATGTCATCTTGCTTAAGGCGTTACTCTGTTCTCATTAACTTAATACTCTAGATGCATGCTGGATAGCGGCCGATGGGTGGAGTAATAGTAGTAGATGCAGGCAGGAGTTGGTCTACTTGTCTCGGACGTGATGCCTATATACATGATCATACCTAGATATTCTCATAACTATGCTCAATTTTGTCAATTGCTCAGTAGTAATTCGTTCACCCACCGTAGAATACTTATGCTCTTGAGAGAAGCCACTAGTGAAACCTATGGCCCCCGGGTCTATCTTCATCATATTAATCTTCCAATACTTAGTTATTTCCTTTGCTTTTTACTTTGCATCTTTATCATAAAAATACCAAAAATATTATCTTATCATATCTATCGGATCTCACTCTCGTAAGTGGCCGTGTAGGGATTGACAAACCCTTATCGCGTTGGTTGCGAGGATTTATTTGTTTTGTGCAGGTACGAGGGTCTCGTGCGTAGCCTCCTACTGGATTGATACCTTAGTTCTCAAAAACTGAGGGAAATACTTACGCTACTTTGCTGCATCATCCCTTCCTCTTCGGGGAAAAACCAACACAGTGCTCAAGAGGTAGCAAGAAGGATTTCTGGTACCGTTGCCGGGGAGTCTACGCAAAAGTCAATATACCAATTACCCATCACAATCCTTATCTCCCGCATTACATTATTTGCCATTTGCCTTTCGTTTTCCTCTCCCCCACTTCACCCTTGCCGTTTTATTCGCCCTCTCTCCCTCTATCCTCCCTCTCTTTTCCCGTTTGCCTCTTTTTTGCCCGGTTGCTTTTTGTTTGCTTGGGTGTTGGATTGCTTGCTTGTCGCGATGGCTCAAGATAATACTAAATTGTGTGACTTTACCAATACCAACAACAATGATTTTATTAGAACTTTGATTGCTCCTCTTACCGATGCTGAATCTTGTGAAATTAATGCTGCCTTGTTGAATCTTGTCATGAAAGATCCGTTTTCCGGCCTTCCTAGTGAAGATGCCGCTACCCATCTAAATAGCTTCGTTGATTTGTTTGACATGCAAAAGAAGAAAGATGTGGATAACGATATTGTTAAATTGAAGCTACTTCCATTTTCGCTTAGAGATCGTGGTAAAGCTTGGTTCTCGTCTTTGCCTAAAAATAGTATTGATTCATGGAATAAGTGCAAAGATGCTTTTATCTCTAAGTATTTTGCTCCCACTAAGATCATCTCCCTTAGAAACGATATTATGAGTTTTTAGCAACTTGATCATGAACATGTTGCACAAGCTTGGGAGAGGATGAAATTAATGATACGTAATTGCCCTACTCATGGTTTGAATTTGTGGATGATTATACAAAAATTTTATGCCGGATTGAATTTTGCTTCTAGAAATCTTTTAGATTCGGCCGCGGGGGGCACTTTTATGGAAATCACTTTAGGAGAAGCTACTAAACTCCTAGATAATATTATGGTTAATTATTCTCAATGGCATACTGAAAGATCTACTAATAAAAAGGTGCATGCGATACAAGAAATTAATGTTTTGAGTGGAAAGATGGATGAACTTATGAAATTATTTACTACTAAAAGTGTTTCTTCTGATCCTAATGATATGCCCTTGTCTACTTTGATTGAGAATAATAATGAATCTATGGATGTGAATTTTTTTGGTAGGAACAATTTTGGTAACAACGCGTATAGAGGAAATTTTAATCCTAGGCCTTATCTTAGTAATCCCTCTAATAATTATGATAATTCCTATAACAATTCTTATGGAAATTATAATAAGATGCCCTCTGATTTTGAATCTAATATTAAAGAATTTATTACTTTGCAAAAGAATTTCAATGCTTTGATTGAAGAAAAATTGCTTAAGATTGATGATTTGGCTAGGAATGTTGATAGAATTTCTCTTGATGTTGGTTCTTGGAAACTTATATCTATTCCACCTAAGCATGATATCAATGAGTCTCTCAAAGCCATGAGAATTTCCATTGATAAGTGCAAAGAAAGAACCGCTAGGATGCGTGCTAAGAAAGATGCCTTTATAAGAGCGTGTTCTTCTAGTTCCTATGAAAATAAAGATGAAGATCTAAAAGTTATTAATGTGTCCCCTATTAAATATTTGTTTTGCAATATGAATCTTAATAATGATGTGATTGAATATGATCCACCTTTACCTAGAAGGCGTTCCAAGAATTCGGAGTTTTTAGATCTTGATGCTAAAATTCATAAAAGTGGGATTGAAGAAATTAAAACCCTAGATGTTGCTAAACCCACTATTTTGGATTTCAAGGAATTTAATTATGAAAATTGCTCTTTGATTGATTGTATTTCCTTGTTGCAATCCGTGCTAAATTCTCCTCACGCTTATAGTCAAAATAAAGCGTTTACTAAACATATCGTTGATGCCTTGATGCAATATTATGAAGATAAACTTGAATTGGAAGTTTCTATACCTAGAAAACTTTATGATGAGTGGGAACCAACTATTAAAATTAAGATTAAAGATCATGAGTTTTATGATTTATGTGATTTGGGTGCTAGTGTTTCCACGATTCCAAAGACTTTGTGTGATTTGTTAGGTTTCCTGATTTTGATGATTGCTCTCTAAACTTGCACCTTGCGGATTCCACTATTATGAAACCTATGGGAAGAATTAATGATGTTCTTATTGTTGCAAATAGGAATTATATACCCGTAGATTTTATTGTTCCTGACATAGATTGCAATCCTTCATGTCCTATTATTCTTGGTAAACCTTTCCTTAGAACGATTGGTGCAATTATTGATATGAAGGAAGGAAATATTAGATTCCAATTTCCGTTAAGGAAAGGCATGGAACACTTTCCTAGAAAGAAAATTAAATTACCTTATGAATCTATTATGAGAGCCACTTATGGATTGCCTACCAAAGATGGCAATACCTAGATCTATCCTTGCTTTTTATGCCTAGCTAGGGGCGTTAAACGATAGCGCTTGTTGGGAGGCAACCCAATTTTATTTTTATTCCCTGATTTTTGCTCCTGTTTAGTAATAAATAATTTATCTAGCCTCTGTTTTGGTTGTGTTTTTTGTGTTTAAATTATTGTTTGTGCCAAGTAGAACCGTTGGGAAGACTTGGGGAAAGTCTTGATATCTTGCTGTAAAAAACAGAAACTTTAGCACTCACGAGAACTGCTGACATTTTTATTTGGAAAGTGCTATTTAGTTAATTATTTTTGAAGATGATCAATAGATAAATTCCTCTGGTCCAGAAATTTATTTTAGAATTTTCGGGTTCCAGATATTGCGCTAGCTACAGATTACTACAGACTGTTCTGTTTTTGACAGATTCTGTTTTTTGTGTGTTGTTTGCTTATTTTGATGAATCTATGGCTAGTAAAATAATTTATAAACCATAGAGAAGTTGGAATACAGTAGGTTTAACACCAATATAAATAAAGAATGATTTCATTACAGTACCTTGAAGTGGTCTTTTGTTTTCTTTCGCTAACGGTGCTCACGAGATTTTCTACTTTAAGTTTTATGTTGTGAAGTTTTCAAGTTTTGGGTAAATATTTGATGGATTATGGAACAAGGAGTGGAAAGAGCCTAAGCTTGGGGATGCCCATGTCACCCCCAAGATAATCTAAGGACACCTAAAAGCCAAAGCTTGGGGATTCCCCGGAAGGCATCCCCTCTTTTCGTCTACTTCTATCGGTAACTTTACTTGGAGCTATATTTTTATTCACCACATGATATGTGTTTTGCTTGGAGCGTCTTGTATGATTTGAGTCTTTGCTTTTTAGTTTACCACAATCATCCTTGTTGTACACACCTTTTGAGAGAGCCATACATGATTTGGAATTTGTTAGAATACTCTATGTGCTTCGCTTATATCATTTGAGTTATATAGTTTTGCTCTAGTACTTCACTTATATCTTTTAGAGCACGGTGGTGGATTTGTTTTATAGAAACTATTGATCTCTCATGCTTCACTTATATTATTTTGAGAGTCTTAAATAGCATGGTAATTTTCTTAAATAATACTAATATGCTAGGTGTTCAAGATTAAAAAATTCTTATAAGTGTTTTGAATACTAAGAGAAGTTTGATGCTTGATGATTGTTTTGAGATATGGAGGTAATAATATCGAAGTCGTGCTAGTTGGGTAGTTGTGAATTTGAGAAATTCTTGTGTTGAAGTTTTCAAGTCCCGTAGCATGCACGTATGGTAAACGTTATGTAACAAATTTGAAACATGAGGTGTTATTTGATTGTCTTCCTTATGAGTGGCGGTCGGGGACGAGCGATGTCTTTTCCTACCAATCTATCCCCCTAGGAGCATGCGCGAAGTGCTTGGTTTTTGATGACTTGTAGATTTTTGCAATAAGTATGTGTGTTCTTTATGACTAATGTTGAGTCCATGGATTATACGCACTCTCCCCCTTCCATCATTGCTAGCCTCTTCGGTACCGTGCATTGCCCTTTCTCACATTGAGAGTTGGTGCAAACTTCGCCGGTGCATCCAAACCCCGTGATATGATACACTCTTTCACACATAAACCTCCTTATATCTTCCTCAAAACAGCCACCATACCTACCTATTATGGCATTTCCATAGCCATTCCGAGATATGTTGCCATGCAACTTTCCACCATTCCATTTATCATGACACATTCATCATTGTCATCTTGCTTAGCATGATCATGTAGTTGACATAGTATTTGTGGCAAAGCCACCATTCATAATTCTTTCATACATGTCACTCTTGGTTCATTGCATATCCTGGTACACCGTCGGAGGCATTCATATAGAGTCATATCTTGTTCTAAGTATCGAGTTGTAATTCTTGAGTTGTAAGTAAATAGAAGTGTGATGATCATCATTAATGGAGCATTGGCCCAAATAAAAAAAGGGGGAAGGCTAAATAAAAAAGGCCAAAAAAGAAGGGACAATGCTACTATCCTTTTTCCACACTTGTGCTTCAAAGTAGCACCACAATCTTCATGATAGAGAGTCTTTTGTTTTGTCACTTTCATATACTAGTGGGAGTTTTTCATTATAGAACTTGGTTGTATATTCCAACAATGGGCCTCCTCAAGTGCCCTAGGTCTTAGTGAGCAAGCAAGTTGGATGCACACCCACTTAGTTTCTTTTGTTGAGCTTTCATACATTTATAGCTCTAGTGCATCCGTTGCATGGCAATCCCTACTCCTTGCATTAACATCAATCGATGGGCATCTCCATAGCCCATTGATTAGCCTCGTTGATGTGAGACTATCTCCTTTTTTGTCTTCTCCACATAACCCCCATCATCATATTCTATTCCACCCATAGTGCTATATCCATGGCTCGCGCTCATATATTACGTGAAAGTTTATAGGTTTGAGATTACTAAAGTATGAAACAATTGCTTGGCTTGTTATCGGGGTTGTGCATGATGAGAGCATTCTTGTGTGACGAAAATGGAGCATGACTAAACTATATGATTTTGTAGGGATGAACTTTCTTTGGCCATGTTATTTTGAGAGGACATAATTGCTTAGTTAATATGCTTGAAGTATTATTATTTTTATGTCAATATGAACTTTTATCTTGAATCTTTCGGATCTGAATATGCATACCACAATTAAGAAGAATTACATTAAAATTATGCCAAGTAGCACTCCGCATCAAAAATTCTGTTTTTATCATTTATCTACTCGAGGATGAGCAGGAATTAAGCTTGGGGATGCTTGATACGTCTCCAACGTATCTATAATTTTTGATTGCTCCATGCTATATTATCTATTGTTTCGGACATTATTGGGCTTTATTATCCACTTTTATATTATTTTTGGGACTAACCTATTAACCAGAGGCCTAGCCTAGAATTGCTGTTTTTTTTCCTATTTTAAGGTTTCAAAGAAAAGGAATATCAAACGGAGTCCAAACGGAATGAAACCTTCGGGAACGTGATTTTCTCACCGAACATGATCCAGGAGACTTGGACCCTACGTCAAGACACAAAGGAGGAGGCCACAAGGTAGGGGGCGCGCCTACCCCCCCCCCCAGGTGCGCCCTCCACCCTCGTGGGCCCCTTGTTGCTCCACCGACATACTCCTTCCTCCTATATATACCTACGTACCCCCAAACGATCAGATGCGGAGCCAAAACCCTAATTCCACCGCCGCAACTTTCTGTATCCATGATATCCCATCTTGGGGCCTGTTCCGGAGCTCCGCCGGAGGGGGTATCCATCACAGAGGGATTCTACATCATCACCATAGCCCCTCCGGTGAAGTGTGAGTAGTTCACCTCAGACCTACGGGTCCATAGTTATTAGCTAGATGGCTTCTTCTCTCTTTTTGGATCTCAATACAATGTTCTCCCCCTCTCTTGTGGAGATCTATTCGATGTAATCTTCTTTTTGTGGTATGTTTGTTGAGACCGATGAATTGTGGTTTTATGATCAAGTCTATCTATGAACAATATTTGAATCTTCTCTGAATTCTTTTATGTATGATTGGTTATATTTTCAAGTCTCTTCGAATTATCAGTTTGGTTTGGCCTCCTAGATTGATCTTTCTTGCAATGGGAGAAGTGCTTAGCTTCGGGTTCAATCTTGTGGTGTCCTTTCCCAGTGACAGTAGGGGCAGCAAGGCATGTATTGTATTGTTGCCATCGCGGATAACAAGATGGGGTTTTCATCATATTGCATGAGTTTATCCCTCTACATCATGTCATCTTGCTTAAGGTGTTACTCTGTTTTCATTAACTTAATACTCTAGATGCATGCTGGATAGCGGTCGATGAGTGGAGTAATAGTAGTAGATGCAGGCAGGAGTCGGTCTACTTGTCTCGGACGGGATGCCTATATACATGATCATACCTAGATATTCTCATAACTGTGCTCAATTCTGTCAATTGCTCAACAGTAATTCGTTCACCCGCCGTAGAATACTTATGCTCTTGAGAGAAGCCACTAGTGAAACCTATGGCCCCCGGGTCTATCTTCGTCATATTAATCTTCCAATACTTAGTTATTTCCTTTGCTTTTTACTTTGCATCTTTATCATAAAAATACCAAAAATATTATCTTATCATATCTATCAGATCTCACACTCGTAAGTGGCCGTGTAGGGATTGACAACCCCTTATCGCATTGGTTGCGAGCATTTATTTGTTTTCTGCAGGTACGAGGGACTCGCGCGTAGCCTCCTACTGGATTGATACCTTGGTTCTCAAAAACAAAGGGAAATACTTACGCTACTTTGCTCCATCATCCCTTCCTCTTCGGGGAAAAACCAACGCAATGCTCAAGAGGTAGCAGTTATCATCAACAGTCCGGTCAGGGGAATCAACATCAGCAATCTGGTTATCAGAGTAACCCGAAGCAGTTGAATAGTGGGTAGTACCACGTCTTCACCACAAGTTTATGTAAGAGGGATCAAAAGCTTTATAAAAGGGCAGTAAACGCCATTGAGCCGGTGGTTCCCCGTTATTTACGATGGTCTGAGTAGCCCATTGTTTGGAGCCGTGAGGATCACTCGCCCCGGGTTGATAATCCTGGTCATTTGGCGCTGGTGGTGGCGCCTCAGGTCAGAGGATACAAGTTCTCTAAGGTACTCATGGATGGAGGCAGCAGTATTAATATCCTCTACTATGATACTTTCCGTTGTATGGGGTTGACCGACAAAAACCTTAAACTGTCAAACACTGTTTTTCACGGTGTGGTACCTGGTAAGTCGGCATATCCGATCAGTAAAGATATCTTTGGAAGTTGCCTTTGGAGACAAGTATGGTTCCAGATCTGAGACGTTAACCTTTGAAGTGGTTAAAATCAAGAGCCCTTATCATGCTCTATTTGGACGGTCGGCTTATGCCAAATTCATGGCACGACCTTGTTATGTATATCTGCAGCTCAAAATGCCGGGTCACAAGGGCACTATAACAGTACATGGTTGTCGCAAGATAGCCTTGGAATGTGAGGAAGGCGATGCTGCTTATGCTGAGTCTATTTGTGCGACAGAAGAGTTGAAGTTCTACCAGGACAATGTTGACCCGGCAGACATGACGTGTTTGAAAAAGCCAACTACGGAGCATGATCCAGTCTTGAAGTTTAAGTCAGCTGATGACACCAAACTAGTTGATTTCATTCCTCGTAATTCATCCAAGCAGTTTGGCATCAGTGCTAATCTGGATCCGAAATAGGAAAGCGCGCTCATCGAGTTCATCCGTGAGAACCGGGACATCTTTGCATGGAAACCTTCTGACGTACCAGGTGTGCCGAGGGAACTCGCTGAACACACTCTTAATATTGATCCAAAGTTTAAACCGGTCAAGCAATTTCTTCGTCGTTTCAATGAAGAAAGGCGTAAAGCCATTGGTGAAGAAGTGGCCCGGCTCTTGGCGGCTGGATTTATTGTTGAAGTTTTTCATCCTGAGTGGTTGGCTAACCCGGTGTTGGTGCTTAAGAAGAACAACACTTGGTGTATGTGTGTGGACTGCACAGACTTAAACAAAGCTTGTCCGGCTGATCCCTTTGCTCTCCCACGTATTGATCAAATTATTGATGCTACGGCGAGTTATGAGCGTTTGAGCTTTTTGGATGCTTATTCTGGTTATCATCAGATCAAGATGGCAGTTAAGTATCAGGAGAAGACATCTTGAGGCCTTGGCGTGTACCAATGATGTTCGGCGTTTGGCGGGTCACATTGCGGCCTTAAGCCGGTTCATAAGCTGGTAGGGTGAGAAGGCTATCCCTCTGTACCAGATGATGAAGAAGACATATCACTTTGTCTAGAGTGATGCTGCTGATCAGGCATTTGAGGCCTTGAAGAAACAATTGGTTGAGCAGCCGGTTCTTGCTGCTCCCATTGACAAGGAGCCTTTGCTGTTATATGTGGTTGCCAATAGCCGAGTTGTTAGTGTAGCCATTGTGGTAGAAAGGAAGGAAGCAGGCAAAGAATATCCGGTTCAATGGCCGGTTTATTACGTCAGTGAGGTCCTTAATGAGTCCAAATGGAGGTATCCACATTGGCAAAAGCTTGTATACGGGGGTTTTTATGGTTAGCCGAAAGCTGAAACGGTATTTTCTGGGTCATCCTATCACTGTGGTTAGTTCTTCCCCTTTGGGGGATATCATTCAAAACAGAGAAGCCATAGGTTGGATAGCCAAGTGGACCATTGAGCTTGGACCTCATGGTTTAAAGTATGTGCCTCGTACAGCCATCAAGTCTCAAGCACTTGTGGATTTTATCAATGATTGGACAGAGTTGTAGATGACTGAGGAGAAGCCTGATAGCACATATTGGACTATCCACTTTGATGGGTCCAGGCAATTGGAGGTCTCGAGGCTGGAGTTGTCTTGACTTCCCCACGAGGTGATAAATTTTCTTATGTTCTCCAGTTGATGTTCCCTTGTACTAACAATGCAGCTGAGTATGAGGCCTTGCTCCATGGTCTTCAGATGGCTAAGGAAATGAACTTAAGTCGGGTGAGATGCTTTGGCGACTCAGATCTGGTAGCCCAGCAAGTTTCTGGCACTTGGGATTCTAAAGATCCACTCATGGCGGCTTATCACCGAGAGGTCGGTGCTATCGCAGGTCACTTCAAGGGTTATCAAGTTGAACATGTTGATCATAGGAAAAATGAGGCGGCAGATGCTTTAAGCCGGTTAGGGTCTCAGCATAAGCCGGTGCCACCTAACACTTTCCTGGATATTCTGCATAACCCTTCTGTCAAATTGCCTACAGAGTAGGATCTTGCTATTCCTGACCCGAAGGCACAACTGGTGGCCGCTCTTCATGCTATTTCTGATTGGACAGTTCCCTATTTGGCTTATATGACCCGGGGCGAGTTACCTGAGGACAAAACTTTGGCCAGACAGATAACCCGGCGGTCTAAGTCAATGACTATTATCAATGGGGAATTGCATCATCATAGTGTCACAGGGGCGTTTCAATGTTGTCTTTCTTCTGAAGAAGGTTGTGAGATTCTACGAGAGATTCATGAAGGGGATTGCGGTCATCATGCCGGGTCTAAATCTCTTGTAGCCAAGGCTT
Source organism: Triticum dicoccoides (assembly GCF_002162155.2). Classification (NCBI taxonomy): domain Eukaryota; kingdom Viridiplantae; phylum Streptophyta; class Magnoliopsida; order Poales; family Poaceae; genus Triticum; species Triticum dicoccoides. The sequence goes on along the minus strand of NC_041382.1, from coordinate 382,637,195 downwards.
TTCGCCATGGGATCTATTGGCTGACGGCGCACGCTGATGCGAAGGATCTAGTCAGTAGATGTGATGGTTGTTAGAATTTCTCACGGCACGCTCATGTGCCGGCTTAAGAATTGAGGATGATTCCAATTACTTGTCTGTTTGCAGTCTAGGGGCTTGATATGGTTGGGCCTTTCAAAAGGTCCAAAGACAAAAGGATGCACCTCCTGGTGCCGGTTGATAAGTTTACGAAGTGGGTTGAAGCAGAGCCGGTCAATAAATGTGACGCGGCGGCGGCGGTTCAATTCATGAAAAAGGTGATTTTCCATTTTGGTTTTCCCTACAGTATTATAACTAATAATGGCACTAATCTATCCAAGGGTGCCATGGAGGAATTTTGCCAACGTGAGGATATCCGGCTTGATGTATCATGAGTGGCTCACCCCCAGTCTAATGGTCAAGCGGAGAGAGCTAATTAAGAAATCCTGAGAGGCATCAAGCCCCGGCTTATGGTTCCTTTGCAGAGGACGCTAGGTTGTTGGGTGGAGGAGTTACCCTCAATATTATGGAGTATCAATACTACCCCCAACAGGTCTACGGGTTACACGCCTTTCTTCATGGTTTACAAAGCAGAGGTGGTTCTCCCTAGTGACATCTGTCATGACTCACCCCGTGTGGCGGCTTATGTTGAAGCTGATAATGAAAAGGCATGTCAAGATGCACTTGAACTATTAGATGAGGAGCATGACCTCGTGGCGGCTAGATCAGCGATTTATCAGCAAGATCTGCGTCGTTATCACAACCGCTGGGTTAAGACCAGAACCTTTCAAGAAGGTGACTTAGTGCTCCGGCTTATTCAGGATCAAACTGATATGCATAAACTATCCCCACCTTGGGAAGGGCCTTTTGTGGTCAGCAGGAATCTGAACAATGGATCATACTACCTTGTCGATGTTCGAGACCACAAGGACTCACGCATGTCGGAGGAGGAGACCCGTCGGCCGTGGAATATTGCTCATCTTTGGCCTTACTATAGTTGAGCCATCGGCTCTTACAATGTACATATCTTGACAATGTATATACTATGATGATTATAATAAAGATGGCACCCCTGCTAATACAGGGCCTCTGTTTGTTTTATCTCAAATAATAATGAGTCTTTTCATAACAAATGGTCACTTGGGGGCTTCCTGCTCATATTTGAAGCATAGTTATGAATATCCCTCTTGATCGGCTCAATGCCACACTTATGGTCACTTGGGGGCTTCCTGCTCATATTTGAAGCATAGCTGTGAATATCCCTCTTGATCGGCTCAATGCCACACTTATGGTCACTTGGGGGCTTCCTGCTCATATTTGGAGCATAGCTGTGAATATCCCTCTTGATCAGCTCAATGCCACAAACCACTTGGGGGCTTCCTGCTCATTGAGCATAGCTGTGAATATCCCTCTTGGTCTGGCTCATACGTCATGGTTACAAAGCACGTGGGGGCTTCCTGTTCAAACATAGGTGTATTCACCAACGAGAACATAGCGTTACTATTCTCATGATCTAGCTTGGAACACCAGGTGTATTCACCAAAACCTTCCGGGGTATCCTGCTTTGTAGAAACTGCCACTCTGCCCAGGTAATCCCGGAATGACAAGCCGAACTCTTGACAGTCAATCTTACATAGACCCTGAACTTCTCAATGTTAAACCGGCGGTCATGTGAGGCTGGATTCACAAAGTGTAAAAGGTTAACTCAGTGGCTTGGCGGCCTATGAAAGCCTTGGAGCTTTAGGCTTGGCGGACTATGAAAGCCTCGTTTTCTTGATTTTGATTCATTGTCTTTTTCTAAGCATTTTTTGGAGTCATGTATTTACGCCATATTAACATATGGCTTGAGACAATTTAGGCCATGAAGTCTTCATCCTTATGGATCATGCTTAAACATATATGGAGTTTGATAACCTGGACTGGTTTCAGACTATAAGTCGCCAGTATATGATAATAGCCTATGTGCTTGGAGTTCTGGCCTTAAACTTTGGGATATTACCCCTTGTTGTATAAAGCAATGTGAACCGATAGTATATGACAATTAAACAGGACATTATGTGTCCAATCTTTCTGGATTGACACCCTTACTGCACTGGTTTGGTAAGCCGGCAGTGCGATTAAATATCACAGGTATGATATTCTTTGATTCTATATGATTATGCTTAAACCGGCCCTGGTTATGACCTGTTTTAGTCACCAGTGGTTTACATATGGTATTATTACCCGCCCCGCGGTAAACCGCCGGGGCACTTGTGATCTGTTTGTGTGCAGGGTATTGTTAAATCTGAGCTGCATAAATCAACATTATCATAAGCATAAAGTGGTTGTTTTTAACTGACGGATCAGCTACCACGGGGCACTTGTGATCTGTTTGTGTGCAGGGTATTGTTAAACCTGAGCTGCATAAATCAACATTATCATAAGCATAAAGTGGTTGTTTTTAACTGACGGATCAGTAGTTTGCGCAAAACAAAATGTGCACGCTGGAACGATAGATCAAAGTTTCACTAGCCTATTACTTGACTTAATGAGCCAAAAAAATATAAGTGTTTTTTCGAAGATCAAATGTTTAAACTGCCCAACGGATCAATCTTCTTGGCCTTGATGACTTGAAGCTTACGGTTCATCCTTCCTCGGTTCTTCGTCCTCTGCCGTCTGGAAGTTGGGTGATGACCAGTCAATGCCACGCAAGGCTTGGAATTCAGCTTCATCATCTATAAGGTTGGACGGATCAACTTCAGGGGCGAAAGTATGCTTACGGATTGGGGGAATCAGATCCATCACTTTATAAGCCGACATGGGAATCTTCTGGTTTTCTGCATCATAAGCCGGTTGATATTTTGAGAGATTTGTTTCATCAGCAATCAGAGTCGCCAAAGGACATATATCTTTAACACAGGCAGTGAAGTCTTTCTAGTCAAAAGAAGTGCCATCTTCTTTTAAGCTTGGATACCCAGTAGCTACCTCGACCGGGTCTAGCTCTGGTAACCATGCCTTAGCACGGCTCAAGGCTGTCACGGCGCCAGCTCTTGCACATGACCGTTTTATCTCTTGAATCCACGCAGGCAGAATTGACAATTTTTTCAAGACGTCACTCAGCAGATTGGGTCCTTGATTTGTTGGAGAAATCGTGGCTAGCATGCGCTGAGTTCCGGTATATAGCTGTTCAATAAGTGTATATACGGCTTTAAGCTTCACCGGCGTATCTTGACTAAGGTTGCTGCTCCTCGGACATGTGTAACAATCGTGGAGTGATCAGCGGCGGTTTATGATATAAAAAGAAGAGATTCAATTTTGATGCTGGTGAGGCGGCTCACCAAAGAGAGCAGAAACCATCTGGGATACACGGTGTTTTAAACCGGTAAGCTCAGTGGTCACCTTTTGAAGATCAGCTTCCGATTTTTCGGCCCGCTGCGTTAGAGCAGTTTTCTCCTCAGCCCAGGCGGTTCTTTCAGCATCAAAACTGGTCTTCAGCTTTTCTGTCTCCTCCAGACTAAATTTGAACTTTGAGTCGGCTTTCCGGGTCTCAGATTCTTGAACCTCCAGTCGAGTTTTCATATCAGCCAATTCTGATTGAAGTTGAGCAGTGGTGTCCTCTATAGGCACAGATTTAAAAGCATATTCATAAGTCAGCTTATATGAATAAAGTCCCAAGAGTTTTGCAAGCAACAACACTTGGCACTTGGGGGCTAATGCCTGCCGGAAAAATTCTTCATACAAATGGCTTATATAAATAAGTGCCAAGCACTTTGCAAGCAAGAGTACTTGACACATGGGGGCTAATGCACGTTGCACGCCTTGTTACTACTTTATGATGACCTGGTTGAGCTGCAAATGACCACAGCCGGCTCATGGGGACTACACAAGTAAGTTCTGATTTATAAATAATGATGCACAAGTGTCGTTTTTCATTCATGCTGATTAAGCTGGCCCTTGGGGGCTACAGATGCAATGTTAATCATTCAAAATCTGGTTTAACTCTAATGGTGAAAGTCAGCCTTGCAAGGATTCTACCAAAGATGATTTTTATACTCATAGCTACTCTAAGGCTACAGCATATTCAATCATATCATACGCATTAGACTTGGGGGCTGATAGGATATGCATACTGTATTAAGCCGGAATTCATAGCTCATACTTCCGGTGCATCTGTTTCACCATGTCAATCTCAAGATTGCGGCTGGTATGAACTTGATCGGGATAACCAGAGAGTACTTCACCGGCGCTTAGTTGAGAGTAATCAGCAATATCAAATCTCACTTTTCGCCTTTCGATAAATTCCTCCTTGGCACAGTTCTTGGCCAAGATAGTGGGTTGTCCCGGTTCTTTAAAGCCGGTCCCAGTGATCACAACATCGTTAGTGGGTGTTCCTAGCGGTTTAATGGGGCTTGATGATTCAGTGCTCAAAGGATTGACATTTGTAGGGTCACTGGAAAGGTCAGGAATTTCTGGTGGAATATCATGGACAGGCTCTTGAGCTTGTGGCATGGAGGTGTTAGAGGCTGGAGTTTGCTGCTCTGGTTCATGGGCTTTGGGCTCTTTAGCTGGTTTGGTCACCTTTGCTTTCTTGCTAGGCTTTGCTTGTCCACTGCACGGGTTATGAGAGATTAGTACAACTATAAGAGCATAAGGAGGTAGAGAATAAAAGTGATGTTACCCAGGGGCAGTTTTGAAAATCGACAGCTGAGTCTGAGAAGAGTCGCTGGAGGAAGAGCGAGAAGCCTCTTGATAGTTTGAATTGGAAGGATTAAGTGGCTGGCGAATGAGACCCGCCAGTGGGTAAAAAGAGTTTAAATTTGGAAAGATCTCGTTTCGACGTTTCCGTGGAGCTGGAGTATTTGGTAAGCCGGATGATAACTCTTCACCTTCGCTGGTCCAACTTTGTCGCCGGCTCTCGTGTTGCTGTTGCTTCAAAAGAAAGTGAGGATCCAAATGAGCTAAGGGGTGTGAAAAGCTTACTTTCCGGGTTACCCGTCGAATTTTCTGTCTTGGTAAAGGCTCTGAGTCAGATGAAATGATAGTTACCTCTTCTTCGACTGCTTGACTGGTTCTCGTGTCATCCTGACGATAATCAGTGTCAATAAGATGGTTGAAAAAGGAGCCAAGGGAATCAAGGGCTACCTCCGACTCAGAACTGTCGTCTAGACCAAGCATCTCGGAAGCAGTTAATTTCTTCTTATTCCTCTTGGCGGCTTTCTTAATGGCTTTTGTTTTGGCCCTAGCTTTCTTAGGAGCTTCATGGTCATACTCCTTGTTCCAAAAATCAGATGCAGCCTGTGAAAATCATCAAGGTCGAGTTAACAAAACATTGGAGTAATAAGGTGAAGTAAGTAATTTAGAGACACACATCTGGTGGCGGGTTAAGTTTGCAAAAAGGGTTCAGCCCCACTTTGCTGCAGCTCCCCAGGTTCTCATTCAGAAGGGTCTTTGTCATTTCATTGATTGCATCATCAGTGAGGCACACGGAGCTGTGGCGCAGTGGATCTTTTGCATCACCCGAGTAAGTGCACATGAAGCCGGATTGGCGGCTCAAGGGTATAATTCGCCAAGAAACCCAGCACCGAACCAAGTCAATTCCGGTTAACCCATTTCCCAGCAGGGCCCTGACCTTTGCAATAGTGGGAGTAACCTTGGCACGTTCAATGGTGGTAAGCTTTTCAGGAAGATGATGCTTTGGCGCGAGCCGCTGGACATGATAACTCGGTAGTGGATTTTCATCAGCCGGAGAAGTATCTTTACAATAGAACCATGTTTGGTTCCAATCTTTGGGATGACTCGGCAGGCGAGCATACGGGAAGACAGCATCTCTTCTTCGTTGAATTGAGACCCCGCCAAGCTCTAAGCTAGGTCCGTTAGTAAAGTCGTTCTGCCGGTTGAAATAAAAGTATTCCCTGAAGAGTTCAACACTGGGCTCCTCTTGAAGGTAGACTTCATAGAAGACTTGAAAATTGCAAATGTTTGATTCGGAATTGGGTCTGATGTCTTGAGGATGGAGTTGAAAGAAGTGCAGAACGTCTCGGGAATTTATTGAGTCAGGCGGTGAGAAGCCCCAATTCATGTGATCAGTAAAAACAATGACCTCACCATCCTTTGGGTGAGGTCTTTCTTCGTTTTGTTTGGGAATGCGCCAATGCAGGATGTCTTTGGCTAGTAAAAAGCTGATTTTGACAAAATCCTTGAGCGTGTTTCCGGTGACAATAGAAGGAACCCAATTGCATGAAGTGACTGTCTTCGGCATTGTGAAGGAGGAAGCCTAAAAGAAAGAAAATTTGCTGGTTTAAGTTGTTTTCATTAAGCCGGAAATGAATGTTGCAGTATATATTTAGGTTGGCGGCTTAAACGAGGCCTAATGCCATATGACTAAATTATAACTGGTAATGTAAGCCACCATGAAAGCAATGGTATTCAAGATCTATCAAGAGCAAATTCTACTAAGTGTTGAAGCAAACAGGTTTCACAGATGGATGCTAGGATTTCGGATCTACGATGCTTCGAATAATGGAAAATATTTTTGACCTAAATTACAGTGCTCGAGCAGTTCATATGTCCAGATTGGGTTTTCTTACGCGAACGAGATGGTCTATTAACAGAAACAAGTATCACGGTTGCCACCGTATAGAAGGTGTGCTAAGTTTGAATCAAAGTCACAAGCTACGGCGAAGAACAAGGATGAAATCCGACAAACTTGCAGGAAACCCCAATGCGATCTAAAGGAAAGGGAAGGAGAAGTATTTACTGGATCCACTGAACAATGGAGAGGTGCCGCAGCTGCTCTGATCTCGTTCAGGTCAATGCAGTGGCCGGAGTCAAGGAAGTTGACGAGTTCGGCGGCGGCGGTGCTCAGGCGTGCAGGTGCGTCGCGAAGGTAGAGGTTGAAGATGAGAAGAAGAAGGGTAAAGTGTAAAGGCTGTCGGGTCCTATTTATAAGGAAAGGGTCAATAAGCGGGCGCGAGAAATGAGGAGGCCAAAGAATGATTGTCCTTGGATGCCTTGATTTTCGGGATGGTTAATTAAAGATAAGGATCCGTTAAGATATGTTGGGTATCATGCAAAATTAATGACAAATGATGTCATGGTGAGTTTCTGTAATTCCAGGAGATGACGTCATGGCGGGTTACGCTATCTTGCAGAGAACAAGTGAAGACGGTTTTTTCTATGTGTTGAAGATTGACATGAACAAGTTCAAATCAACCTGGGGCCTAATGTTGGGGATATAAATATTGGGTTAACCCGCCCAGGAGGGGCCAGGTTAAGCCATGGCGGTCTATCAAGACAAAGCCCATAAAGATGCTAAAGATGGTGGTTCATTATGAAGACTCGTTAAAAAGGCCCAGAGCCCAGAGGCGGCTTAAAGCCCATAAGTGTAAAACCGCCATATATGTATGACTTGTATTGTAAGGCATGTGTATTTGGTCACCGAGCCAGAAACGTTGTTATGAACTGGTCGGGACTCTGTAAGCTGTTGGGCGTTAACCTGTGTATATAAAGGGACGACCCGGCAGCGGCTTAGGGCAAGAGACAACAAATTGAAAACTAGGTCAAGCGTATTCGCTCCCTGTTAATTGAGACATAAGCAATACCACCTCAACTGGATTAGGCCTTTACCTTCACCGCAAGGGGCCGAACCAGTATAAACTCCTTGTGTCCTTTGTCCCGTTTAACCCATTTAATCTAACCCTGTTGCGATGGCTCCGCGACTAAGTCCTTTTGCTAGGACATTTTCCGTGACAATTCCATGACACTAACTAAACAAGAAATAAAAACCAAAGCGAAGCAAGAAATAAATTTGGATTTTCAAAGTTTTTAAAACACACAAGAAGAAAATGAAAATAAAACTACCATGGATATATGATGAAAAAGGATGGACACCGACAACTAAAATGAATATGTGGTACATGAATGTAATGTCGGTGATAAATATGTAGTTCCTCAAGCTTAGGCTTTTGGCCTAAGTTGGTCTATGGCCATGGGCCAAAGTGGTTGCCTCCTGGGTAATACTGGGGCTCCTGAGGGTCCCACTGATAGACGGGATCATGTGGCTCCCACTGGTAAACAGGCTCTGGGGCCGGCTCTGGCTCGGGTGTTGGCTCAGGTGTTGGGGTCTATGTCAGGCCCCAATAAGCATAAATGTCCTCTGGCATGATAATGCATTTACCCTTGAAAAGATCAAATAAGGCTAGCGCAGGCAAAGTAATAATCTCATCATAGGAGTATGAGAGAAGGGCACCGAATGATTTCGAAGGTGTACAAGATGAATCCAGAAGTGTTCTGAGAGCGTCCTAGATTTTTTAGAAGGCATTGGAGGGTCCTAGTGGGTTGTTCCCTTGGTTGTCCCAAGGGGCAGCCCCACATACCCCTCAGGCACTCTTGGTGCACCGGCCCTAGGGGAGACTCCCTCCGCAAGTCTGTTGGCCCCTGGACCCCCCCCCCCACCAACACCACCACCGGCTCGCGCGCAAGTTCTCTCTCTCTCTCTCTATCTATCTATCTCTCTCCCTCCCTCCCTCCCTCCGGTTTTACCGATACGCCACCAGGCTGCTCCTCTCTCTAGTTCTCTCGGCTATCTTTCTCCTAGACGACAAAGTGCATGCATGCTTTGTAATTGTTGTTGGCTCTCGCAATTTAATTTATGTTCATATTGGTAGGTTAGCTGAAACAACTTCTGAATTATCAAGGACATATATAAACAGGCGGCTCACACAAGTTGTGGCACACCTGCATACTAGTATATGCAAGATTGCAAGTTCTAAGTGTATGCTCACACTCATGTTTGGTTTGTAGACATGCCTTGATAGCTTTTCTGACAAGCAATTTTTTTAAACAAGGCAAAAGATTTGCCATTTTCATTTATTAAGGAAGAAGTTTTAAGACAAATGACCGCAAAGCGGGAGACAAATATCTACTCTCGCGGCATTACAATACTCAAGTGGGTGGCACTAACAATAGCCCAAAGATGGGCCTCCTCTTTTATCTTCGCGATGAGCATCATCGTCGTAGTGGCGGTGTTATGGAAAACCCTTCCATTACGCTCTTTCCAAATCTCCCAAGACATGAGCATGAACAGGGAGGCGATAGCCTTTCTTGATCTCCATGCTCAACCACATTTTTAATCCACCATTCTCGTACCAAAACCTCATGTCGCCGGCTCCTCACCACATCATCATGTATACCAAGCCATGTTGCAACCTCGATCCAGACACGCTGGGAGAACCTGCATTGGAAGAGAAGGTGTGTTGTGGTTTCCTACACTTGCTTGCAAACTGGGCATAGGTTGCAGTTCGGCCATCCACGACAGTGCAATCGATCGGCTGTCCAAACTCTATTTAGAATTATCAACCAAGCAAAAAATTTGCATTTCGAAGGGGCCCAACCCTTCCAAACAGCAGCAGGCATGATGCTTGTCGTGTGTCCCGCAAACTGCGCCATATAGGCCATCAACACCGAGTATTCTCCATGAGACGTGAACTTCCATAGGATAGTATCATGCGCATCATTGTCGAGAGTAACAGAGGATAGATTTTCCCATAGTAAGGCGAATTCCTCGATATGCTCCATGGTGAGCCCATGATGGGTATCAATCTGACTAACCCAATAATTGTTTTTTTGGAAAGATCCAGCGATGCTGGATTTTCATTGATCATTAGCAGAAAGCAGTGGAGAAAACCAAGGTGGTGAGGATCCAGAGGATCCGAGGGCTTGCCACAGACCGACGATCCTCAAGTGACAAGATATCCTAGAGTTTACATTTCATGGTGGATCCCCGAAGGGGCTCTCGATGCAGGTTGCGCCCGCGACTCGCCAAATCTTGATGTAGTCATTGATCCTCCTGATGATATTGGAGGCACTTGATGATGAGGACATGACTACCTTGGATACAACCAAAAATATTGCATATATGCATATTTGTCAGGTGATTTCTAATGCAAACTATTCAATAATCTATTTATGTTATCCAGAACAAAAATACTTCACACACTTTTGTGTTTTGTCTAATTGCAGGTGCATGGGACATTTGTACAATCCACATATGAAGATAAGGGAAAAGAAGAAGTTTAGGTTATGTTCAAAAAATCCTCTCATGTCACTTTTGGGCCAAAAGAAGATAGAGTCCAAGTCTCTCACGTTCTGAATTCAGATTTGGACTGCACAGACATACCTGACTCAAAACGCCAACAACTTTTCCATATGGACTCCGAATTGGGTGATTCTTTTTTTGTTGGAAACTAGATTTCGTGCTCTTTACAACCCAATTGGATTCACCTTCAAATTCGTCCGGAGCGTTGAGTTATGTACGAAACAATCTGATGTTGCAGCAGAATTGGAGTCAAACTACAAGCCCAAAGGTGTTGCATCACCTCCACTTGGGCCCATGAGCCTTGTATGACCTAGGGTTAGTTTTAGGCTGCCTTGGGACGTCCGCCCACCTCCTTGACCGCCACCCCTTGCTCCTATATAAGTAGATCCATCTAGTAGCTTTTTCCTTGGGATTTGTTTAGTTAAAAGTTAGCCATTGCAACTTTGTGTACTTCGTTTGTGTCCAACGACCAGACCAAGACCGCTTTCGGATCCCCACCTTTATCAATACTTCATCTATATTCGGAATATTCAGACTGCATTATCATATTCTTGCTTGTTCTTCGATTGCGTGCAGGAATAGACCTTCGTGGTCAGGCTGATCGTGCTTCCAGCATCGTCAGTAACCACGGGAGATTGGTTTAGCGATTGCTAAGGCGCAATGTCATGCACGTTTGTAGTCGGATTGTCAAAGTCGTCTCCACCAAATCGATAGTTATCATCTCATCGAAAGATCGGGACACCCTCGCCTCTATCAACTTCGTGTGCTACGACGTGACCTCATTAGTGTTCTAGGCTCGCGTCTCTAGTTTGGTCTAGCCTAGGACCAGCACAGTACCGTCGTTGAGCGTTTATTCAACATTGCATCTATGAATTGATTATGTCTATTTTTTTGCTACCATATATAGCCAACCCAGCTCCACATATTTCTACACCGTGTATACCTACGTTCCCCTGGCAATCGCTTTACACAATCTTTGGAGTTATTTGACACCGCTGGTTGCCTGTCACCACCTGCCGCATGGTAAGAACTTGTAAGATATTGATATTTGCTTTACCGTGAGCACTTTACAACCACATCCTAGTAGTTCATAGGAACATTATTCTCGAATTTTGGTTCTTGTTTCTACTAATCATGACAGGTTCCAGAGATAGAAGTTCTTGGACGACGGACACATCTTCATCATCACGAGAGTTGGGACAACACACACAAGCATATGGTCAGGTTATCTCTTTACCATCATTTGAGGGTAGATTTAATCCTGCTATTTATCTAGCATGGGAGCTTGAAGTAGAACAAGTTTTTAGTCACCGTGATTTTTCTGAACTTGAGAGAGTACGAGCTACCACTAGAGCATTTACTGGTTTTGCTTCTGTTTGGTGGAGTGTACATTGTAAGAAAAACATTGATAACCAACCCACAACTTGGAAAGTTTTGAAAGCTGTAATGAGACAACAATTTTTTCCTCCTTACTATCATCGTCAATTGCGTCGCAAATTGGAGCAATTAAAACAAGCAGTAACACTATTCATGCTTACTACCAAGAGTTCAAATCTTATATGCATCATTATGAAATAGAAGAATCTGAGGATGATACAATGAATAGATTTTTTGGTGGTTTGAACCATGATATTCAGGCAAGATTTCAGTATATTCCTCGTTGCATTACTGGTATGTATGTCCGTGCTTGTACCTTTGAGAGACAGATACAGGAGGATGCATTGGGTGACTACAACAACTACTATTCCAGTTCATGCTCACCACCGCCGGTTGGTTACTCCACCGTTGCACCTACTAGAGCAGCCCCACCTTGGATTGTGAGCGTGATATCATCTCAAGAGTATGGTACATTGTCAATGTCCATACCTACATCAGCTACATCTCCGCGACAAGGTAACAGTAAAGGTATTGATGATATAACTTCACATGAGAATGATGCATGCCTAGTTAACTTGAATGCATCATGTGTTGAGTTACCTATTGATTTGAGCACACCACCTATTTTATAGACTCTTGTTACTGTCATGAATGCGTCATGTGATCAAACATCTGAAATATCAACAATTTTGAGTGCACCCATTGAATTAACTGTTGATGCAAAAGAACCAATGTTTAATCATTTTCATATGACCTCTAATCTTGATGATGATTCTGTGTCCAATGACTTATTGCATGTTTGCTTATTTAAGCATTTTGTAGCATGTAAATTTGATGCAAGTAAGGTTTATTCATCGAAGTTAGGATGGTTTAATGATGAACATTGCCAATCTTTTGAAATGAATAAGAGCTTCACTTATATATGCAAACTGTGTTGCAATATTTTCATGCCTTCTACTTCTTGTGATAATTTTTTGGGTTTAGATTTTATGAACAATGAAAGTTACTCATGTATACATGTGTCATATGTGCAAAAATCAAGGGAAGTTAAAATGGATGACATATACATATATAACATGTACACCTTGTCTCTTTTGTTAGCCACATTTCAGATTAAGCAACGCCGAGGACGGCTTTATTTTCAAGAAGGGGAGTATGATGAGGACATGACTACCTTGGATACAACCAAAAATATTGCATACATGCATATTTGTCAGGTGATTTCTACTGCAAACTATTCAATAATCTATTTATGTTATCCAGAACAAAAATACTTCACACACTTTTGTGTTTTGTCTAATTGCAGGTGTATGGGACATTTGTACAATCCACATATGAAGATAAGGGAAAAGAAGAAGTTTAGGTTCTATTCAAAAAGTCCTCTCACGTCACTTTTGGGCCAAGAGAAGATAGAGTCCAAGTCTCTCACGTTCTAAATTCAGATTCGGACTGCACAGACATACCTGACTCAAAACGCCAACAACTTTTTCATACGGACTCCGAATTGGGTGATTCTTTTTTTGTTGGAAACTAGATTTCGTGATCTTTCCAACCCAATTGGATTCACCTTCAAATTCGTCTGGAGCGTTGAGTTATGGACGAAACAATCTGATGTTGTAGCAGAATCCGAGTCAAACTACAAGCCCAAAGGTGTTGCATCACCTCCACTTGGGCCCATGAGCCTTGTACGACCTAGGGTTAGTTTTAGGCTGCCTTGGGACGTCCGCCCACCTCCTTGGCCGCGACCCCTTGCTCCTATATAAGTACATCCATCTAGTAGCTTTTTCCTTGGGATTTGTTTAGTTAAAAGTTAGCCATTGCAACTTCGTGTACTTCGTTTGTGTCCAACGACCAGACCAAGACCGCTTTCGGATCCCCACCTTTATCAATACTTCATCTATATTCGCAATATTCAGATTGCATTATCATATTCTTGCTTGTTCTTCGATTGCGTGCAGGAATAGACCTTCGTGGTCAGGCTGATCGTGCTTCCAGCATCGTCAGTAACCTCGGGAGATTGGTTTAGCGATTGCTAAGGCACAATGTCGTGCACGTTTGTAGTCGGATTGTCAAAGTCGTCTCCACCAAATCGATAGTTATCATCTCATTGAAAGATCGGGACACCCTCGCCTCTATCACTTGGTATACTTCTCGTGAAAGTAGCGTTGTTTCGTTCCTGCCATAGCTCCCAGCAGGTGAGCAACAAGAGCGTGTTGTTTCCCCTACGCCATCTTGTTGCGGATCTTTTCAGGATGCCAAGCACAATGGAAGTGTGATGTTGATTGTGCCAACTCTCGTTTGGGGCCAGGGAGGAGCAGCCCGTCCATGTACTGAATGTTTCCCAGACCCTCCTTGCCATTGGGCATTCCCAAAACAGGTGACTTGAGGATTCGAGGTTCCGGATGCATAGTTGACAAAAGTACTCGTTCTTCCAACCACGGAGCTAGAGCCTATCATTGCACCAAAGCTTGTTCTGGAGCATGAGCCAGGCGAACATCTTGATCTTGCCGGGGGCCCAAACCTTCTAGATGATCTTGTCGAAGCATGAAGATGTCATGCCCTGGAATTGCATCTGGTAGGACGATCTTGCTGAGTATTGGCCCGATCGCTCTTTTTTCCAGCTGATGGAGTCAGGGGTGTCGGCTCGTAGGTTTTCGGCTGTGTCGTGCACCCTCCTGTGCATGGCTAGGAAGTCGTGGAGCGGGTCATCGGTGCGGCCGTGAGCTAGGTCTCCAATCCAGACATTGGCCGCGAGAGCGGCCTTCACCGTCATGTTCTTTCTTCGGGCGTGCTTGGCCAGCCTTGGGAATTGCTGGGCGAGTGTGCCCGAACCCAGCCACGGCGAGTTCCAGAAAGAAGCCGACGTGCCAGCCCCGATGCTGACTGCGGTAGCCGCCGTAAAAAGCGATAGGTGGCCGATGTTGCAGGGTAGATCCGAGCCCACCCAAGGCCTTTCAGGGTGGCGCCATGATAGCCATGGCCAATGGAGTCGAAGAGCACGACCGAAACGCTGGAGATCAGGGACCCCCAGGCCCCTGTTTGCCGTTGGCATGCAGACCGTTGCCCAGTTCACCTTGCAACTGGCGCCGGTGATCTCCTCATCTTGTCTCCAGAGGAAGCTGCGATGGCACTTGTCGATTTCCTTGAGGATCTTCTTGGGCATCCGCATAATGGTTAGCGCGAAGGTAAGCGTGGCGCTGAGGAAGCAGTGAACCAGCACGCGCCGTCCCACGATGTGGATCAGCCTGCCCTTTCATCCCGCAAGTCAGGCTTTGATTCTATCTATGATGAATTGAAGGTGCACGAGCCAAAGCCGGCCAGTATAAGCGATAGCCCTAGGTATTTAGTGGGAAAGTGCGCGATGGAGCCACCGAAGTTGTGAAGCACATCGTCAAGGTTGAGGTCGTCGCAGCTGATCGGAGACGCCATCGATTTTCTCGTGTTGATGCAGAGCCCCGTGGCGTGCCCGAAGTCGTGGAGAATGTTCAGCAGGGAGTCAACCTCCTGTCGGGTTGGGTTGATGAAAACAACAGCGTCGTCGGCATACAGGCTAACCCTAGCTTCAGCTCTCGCCCTAGGATCCGTTGCAGCAGCCATTGCTCCACTGCCTCCGCAAGCAGGTGGTGCAGTGGGTCTATGGCGAGAATGAAGAGGAACAACGATAGTGGGTCTCCTTGCTGTAGGCCTCGGCGGTGGGTGATGTGGCAGCCCAGCACCCCGTTCAGAGAGACCGATGAGGATGTTGAAGAAAGGAGCAGGGCCACCGAACCGCGCCAGCATGCACTAAACCCTAACTGCTGTAGAAGTTCGAGTAGATAGTCCCAGGAGACCGTGTCGAACGCCTTCTCAATGTCGAGCTTCATGAGGAGCGCGGGATTTTTGCGGCGATGCAGGTAGCGGACGGTGTTTTGCACATAGAGGAAACTATCATGGATGCATTTTGTCTTGAGGAAGGCCGTCTGTGCCGGCAAAATGATTGTGTGGATCACTTTTGCTAGCCTGATGGAGAGTACTTTGGAGATAAGCTTCGCGACAGAGTGTATGAGGCTAATCGGCCGATAATCTGTGATCGACGTCGCCCCGTCTTTCTTTGGGAGGAGAACGATCATCGCCTTGTTGATGGCGGCAATGTCGCCTCCCGACAGGTGGTAGAACTGATGAAAAACCGCCATGATGTCGAGGTTGATGATTGGCCAACACGTTCGGAAGAAGGTTCCATTGAATCCATTTGGCCCCGACGCTTTCTCCTAGGGTGAGGCGCAGATCGCCTGCCACACCTCATCCTCTGAGAAGGGATTATCTAGGCCCACCGCCGGCAGGGTGGGCAGCGTGATCGAGCCCCAATCGATGGTGGTGTTTCTGACGGGCACGGCCCCCAGGGTAGTGCTGAAGTGGTCATAGATTGCCTTTGCCTTGTCGTCGTGCGAGGTAACCATGGATGCTGGCGTGTAATGGCGTGGATGAAGTTTTTCTGCCTCCTGGACTTGATCTTGGCTTGGAAGAAAGTTGTTCGCGCGTCGCCGGCCCGCAGCCAGGTGACACGCGAGGCCTGACATTTCTTGGCATGCTCGATTGCGGCAAGGCCCAGGACGCGAAGCTTGAGTAGATTCTGAAGGCCGAGCTCGTTGTTGGAAAGCCGCCTGTGCTCCTGGGTGATGTTGAGGTGGAGAACCACCTCATTTGCGATGTGCAGCTGCAGCTTGGTGCTACTAAAGAAACTTTTTGCCCAGATCTTGAGGTCCTTTGCCACCCTATCTAGCTTGATTTGGATGCGTCTGAAAGCACACCTAGAGGCAACTGGGCGGTCCCATGCATGTTTCACCGTTGCATGGAAGCGGGGAAAGCGCGGCCAAAAGGATTCGAAGTGGAACCGAGCCAGTCGACGTGGTGTGGTGGCTGTCGCGAGCAGCACCGGGCAGTGATCGGAGTAGGATGTCGAGGCGGCGTGGAGGAGGAAGGACGGGAAAAGGACGTCCCTAGCCGTGTTATAGAAAAACTTGTCGATACTCACTAAGGTTGGGTCCTCGCGCTCATTGCTCCAAGTAAACCTACGGTTTTTGCATCTAATCTCGCGGAGGCCCGCGGCGTCGGTCGCAGCCCGGAATTTCCCCATCATTCTACGATTGATGTTGTTGTTGTTCTTGTCACTAGCTTTGTATATGAGGTTGAAGTCCCCGTTGATGAGCCAAGGGTTGTTTGTAGATGGCGTCGTACTAGCACTACAAAATATACACTTCGGTGATGATACGTGTTTCTCACAGTAGGTCGCGTTTTTTGTCATGCATGTACATCCATGACGATTTTATGACGGAATCAAGATAGTCATACATGTGCTGTCGTAGAAGTGTTCCATGACATTACCAAAATTATCATCATGGAAGTGTGCACTTCCATGACGATAAATCACGCGTCACAGAAGTGCTTTCATCAAGGGTGACCGACACGTGGCATCCACCGTAACGGAACGCCGTTAAGCTATCGGGTCGGGTTTTGGATCCGATAACCCGTTAACAGCCCCGACCAATGGGGATTTTCCACGTGTAAAATCATCATTGGCTGGAGGAAACACGTGTCGGCTAATCGTTGGGACAGATGTCATCCACTCATTAGACAGAAGGCGCCTATGATATGTCGACACGTGGCATGGCCCAACAGAGGCCCATTCCCGTGAAAAGGCCGGCCCGTTTGACTTGGTCAAAAGGTGGCGGGCCGGCCCATGGAAAGCCTATTAACGGCATGTTCGCATATAGCCCATTTACAGCCCGCTAACCCAAGGCCCGTTACGCCCTATCCGAATTAGGCCCAGTAGCGTCATCTGGGCCATCCAATATGATTCCAGCCCGTTTTCACTTTTGGCCCATGTATGGCCCATGACATCTTTTGGCCCATATGAGGCCCTATGTAACTCTTGGCCTATTAACGGCCCGTGATGAAACTGGCCCATAATGAACAGTGTATCACTTTACACCCATTAACGGCCCGTGGTGAAACTGGCCCGTAATGAACAGTGTATCACTCTATACCTATTAATGGCCCATTATTCCGTTGGGCCATTTCCAGCCCATGTTATCTTTTGACCTTCTCAGAGCCGATTTATTCTTGGTCTCATTTCCAGCATTCATTTACTTACGGCCCATTACTGTCATTTTCTGCTTGTGGGCCAAATTCAGTTCGTGGTTACAGTCGGCCCGTTTGTGGTCCGTTAATATGTTGGGCCGTTTTCATAGCGTCATCAAATACGGCCTATTAATGATGGACCGTTATGGTCGGCCCATGAACGGACGATTCCAACTCTAGCCTGTTTAAGGCCATAATGCGGCCTATTATTGGCCCATGTTTGGCCAATCGATCATACGGCCCGTATAAGGCCCATTGATGATACGGCCCGTAGAAGGCCCATTGTTTCTACGTCCCGTAGAAGGCCTACTGTTTCTACGGCCCGTAGAAGGCCCACTGTTTCTACGGCCCATAGGAGGCCCAGTGTCACTACAGTAAATATTAGCCCATGGTTATTGTGGCCTAGTTTTAAAAAATAGGTTATTGCAGCCACTAGCAAACCGCAGAAAAAGAACTGCACTGACTATAAGCAAACAAATAAACAAGACAACAAGGAAATAAATAAGCAAGCAACTTATGCTAGGCTATCATGGCTATTACACATATTACATCCACTGGGCATCAAAGTTCGCCACCAGTGCAAATATAGGGAACAAAGCAGCATATAAACGCCGCAGCAAAACAAGTCCAGAACTGAAACCACTTCAGAAGAGTTCAAGAAACAATATCCTGGGTACCCATAATGCTGGCAAGATGCTTAGCAAGCTTATTAACTTTCTCTTGTTTGGCGCTTAAATCCTCCAGCGCTTGTTGTTGCACAAGAAAGTACGCATTTGAATTCTGCAGGGACTTCCTCAGTCCTTCGGCTTCTTGCCACAGCACAGCTGACTGATACCTTTCAGCTTGTAGTTGAGACTGAAGAAGCCGAAGTGATTCAGGCAGCGAGTTCGAAGAGCTTGTGCTAGCGGTACTGGCCAGTAACTCGAACACTACATCAACGCAGGACTGTGGGGTTTTCTCACTATCTACAAGATCGTTTTTATCACCTTTCTTGGAGACCAACAGGGTTGTCTCACTATCTTGAACCTTATCTGCATTACTTTCTCTACCATTGCATAGTGGGGTGCTCTTCTCCAATATTCTGTTTGCATACTACAAGAGAAACAAGGAGACACATCACAGGTTTAGCTTGTAGTATACGAAACTCATTTTGGTAAACCGGTTCAGTAGTAAGGTGGACAGGATAACAGCATGAAACAAACATATATCTATGTACTATGGTCACTGTATTGTCCATATCATTCTAGTTTATGTTCCCTAATCAAGATAGAGACACAGTTCAACTCATATATTTTTAAGACACAACAGCATAGACAGAATATAAGTGTGAGAAACTACACAGCATTGGCAGCACTTGTAATGTGCATCACATGAGAACATAACTGTTTATACAACTTAAACTGAAATCAACATAGAGCAAGAAGTTAGAACGGCAATCCAGTTAAAGAAATAGGTTTAAAACATACATGTTGCGCCATTGGAGTTTCAATTGGATCCTTCAAATTCGAAAGTAGTTGGTATGAGTAAATACGGTGATGCAACAGCAAAGGAGTATGGACCATAGCTATGGAATCTGACCTGAGAACATTTGCTCTTCTGCTTTAAATGGGGAGTTTGGGTTAGCTGTAGTGGTCTTCGGTGCTTTGGGCACTACAGTAGCTTTACAAACTGCTCATGTGGGGGTACTCTGTGGTGGACATGGTGCTTTGTCAACTATAAGTGGGTTACTATCCGCTAGGGTTGCGGTTAGATGGGTTGTAGTTGGTTCTCTGCCCAATGGTGTAAGTGTGTAATCTGGAAGAGTCTCGATTATGTGTGGTGGGGCTAGTTTGTGGGCCAGTACAACCATGGTTCTATCTGCATCGACGGGTAGCACTGTCTTTTGTGAAGAATGGGTTTTTGCTCCCTTAGATACTGCCATCACCCCCTCCAATTCAAATGGCTGATAAACAAGAAAAGAAATTGAACGTACAGACATTGTATGATAGACAGATGTGGTAATTCACATATATGTTGTCTAACCAAACAGGGCAGCATGACACAATTTCACATATATGATGCCTAACTAAACAGGATAGCATGACACAGTTTCAGATATATGATGGATAACTTAACAGGATATAATGGCATAATTCAACATATGATGAGTACCTAAACAGGATGACATGACAAAACTATATGATGTCTTTCTAAAATAGGTTGGGATGAAATAATTCACATACATGTTATCTAAGTATACAGGATGGCATGATATAATTGACATAATTGATTCATATACTAAGCAGCTGGCACTTGCATGTATGATCTCTAAACTAAGCAGATAGAATTCAATATTGTGCATATGATGTCTAAACTAAGCAATGCAAGACACCATATGCATCATATGAGAAATATAAACATTGCAACTTAGAGCACACACCTCAGGTGGGATATAGGACTGGTCATCTGTCTCTGAATCCTCCTCTAAGGAGCTCCCTGTAACCATCGAGATATATGCTTCAACAGGTACCATTGCCTACTCTGAAGACCTTGTTTTCACTCTAGATTTTTCCATAACCGGCTCAAATGGCTGATACACATGAAGATTAGTTCAATATACATAGATTGTCGACAAATGGAATACGTAATGAAAAAAAGATGGCATGAGATAATTCACATATATGATGCCTGGCTCCATGGCGGTGCATAATTCACATATATGATAACTGGCTGAAAAACATGGCATTGCATAATTCACATATCTGATATAGAAAGCAAACAGGAGGCATTCACACAAAGCATGTCTAATCTAAGCAGATGGTGTGGCAATGCAAGACACCATATGCAT
>NC_041382.1:382603263-382616460 GCF_002162155.2 Triticum dicoccoides | reverse complement strand
AATCCTCCTCTGAGGAGCTATTTGTAACTAGCAAGAAATCTCCATCGACAGGTAGCACTGACTGCTCAGAAGACCTTGTTTTCACTCCAGATTTTCCCATGACCGACTCAAATGGCTGATGCACAGGAAGAGTAGATGAATGTATAAACATTGTTGACAAATGGAATACATTATGGAAAGAATATGGCACGATACAATTCACATATACGATGACTGGCTAAACAGGATGGCATTGCATGATTCACGTATATGATGCCTGGCTAAAGAAGATGGCATTGCATAATTCCCATATACTCCCTCCGTTCCTAAATATTTGTCTTTTTAGAGATTTCAAATGGACTACCACATACGGATGCATATAGACATATTTTAGAGTGTAGATTCACTCATCTTGTTTCGTATGTAGTCACTTGTTGAAATATCTAAAAAGACAAATATTTAGGAATGGTGGGAGTATGATATAGAAACCAAACAGGTGGCATTCACACAAAGCAAATCTAAACTAAGCTGATGACATATAAGATGTATAATGTAAGCAATGCAAGGCGCCATATGCATGATATGACCAACTTCAGCATGCCAGGTTAGAGCAAACACCTCAGGTGGTAAACAGGCATGGTCGGCTCCTTCTGAATCTCCATCTGAACAGTTATCTTCCTCTGGAATACAATCTGGAAATGCAGGAGGGGGCCATTTCTCCCACCATGGAGCGGCGCCTGCATGGCATTATATTCGCATGCAACGGTCTTCTCTTTTTCTCTACATGTTCAGTACGATTGTGTACAATATCTGACATGCATAATAAAAAATAGTTAGATTTTGTAAGGCCTAACGGGTGCATGCAAAAATCAAGACTGATGGTAGCAAACGAGTGGATGGATCCAAAACTAATGATAGCAGGTAGATTATAGCTTCAGTTTAAAAAGATAGACAATGGATCATCTATTGTTTGTTGCCCACCCAACATGAACCACATAGAAGACCCCAGATGAACCAGATAGTAGACAGATACTATTCGTTGCTGGCTCGATATGAGACTCATGGGCAATTCAAAACTCAAGATTGAATGATAAAGTAGCAGGTAATAATAACCGATGTATAACGTAAGCAAACACGAAAGAATGCGAGCTCTCTTCCGGAACTGTGTAGTCCTCAGGTTCATCTGCTCAGTCGATGATGGTAATGCAGTTGGCGTGGCTGCCAGCAACGGGGAAGATGATCTAAGGCGGCGAAAGGAAGTCTGCAGGGGGGATCTCTGCTGCAGTGAACACTTCTGTCGGTGGTGCACCTCAGGTGGGGTGGATGACGGCACGGCAGGAGCAGGACATAACACACAGAGTTTTATTTGACGCCTATCTGAAAATGAAGTAAATATGTAAGGGCTCCTTAGAATTGGAGGATTCTATAAACGCGGGGACAGGAAAAACACAGGAATAGGATAGGAATGCACATGCAAAACAGAGCATTTGGAAACATAGGATTTCAGTCAACCTGGGTGTTTGGCTCACATGAATTGGAAGAACAGAGGAATGGAGAAACAAAGTGATGCGACGAGTGTACAACCTCTTTGGCATAGCCTTGTGGACCTCAGCGTCATTGGGTTGGACGTGGAGGATGGTGATGATGCTGGTGTGACTGTCGGGGGCGGGGAAGAAGATCCGAGGCCTCTGGAAATAGCGTCGAGGGTACTGCTCCGCTGTGATGGACGGTTCCATTGTTGGAGCAGCTCCCCTAAGGTGTACGGCGACGAGGTTGAATCATGACAAGACAGACAACGTTAATCTGAAGTGGGACCCTAATATCATCTGCAATAGATGATGTAAAATACATCACCAAAAAGTGCTAGATGTAAAACGCATCAGCTGCGCCACGGCCGTTCCGACAGATGCTGTAAGTACTGTTCACTCTGAACTTAACTGAAGAAAATGAACTTCACATTCGAAACTGAATTTTACTGTTGAAACTGATTGAACTAGTAACAGAGCATTGCAATAGATGTTTAGGGCGGTAGCAGAGAAGCAGTGATCTAAATCAGCAGACGCTTGAGCAGGGAACGCACTAGCAGAGAGCAAGTCGTGCAGTAGCACTGTGAGCGAGTGCTAAAGCAGCAACTCCTGTAGCTGCCGAAGGTCGTGCAGCAGCAGCGGCGCAAGAGAGAGCAAGAGCAGAGCAGCAACACGAACGAAAGCAGGAGCAGTGCAGCAGCGCGACCGACAGCAAGAACAGAGCTGCAGCGCGAGCGAGAGCTGGAGCAGCTGCAGCTAGTGCCGTTGTGGAAGTCGCCGCCGAGGAAGCAACGACATGGGGGAGAGACGTTGTGGATGATGTGGCTGGCGACGGTGCCGTCGATGGAGACACGCCATGTCTGCTCGGTATCGAGCACCGGCAGCCCCGTGAGATCGAATAAAAGATAGAATGCAGCAGCGAGTGCAGAACCTCCTTGGTGGCGCCAAGTTGGCCTCGGCTTCATCGGAGGAATTGGTGAGGGTGCTGCGGTTCCGGTGGGGCGGGTCAAGACGGCGCTGTGGGGATTGAGGTGGTGCGATAGACGAGGCGAACGTTGGGGCAGCTCCTTGGAGGTGGAGGACGGGGCGGCTGATCCGGCGGGACGACGAGATCGACAACGGATCCGGTGCGGTGGATGAGGGGCGGCAAGCTGTTGCGGTGGACGACGTAGTCGGGGGAGAGTCTCCGGCTAGGTGGCGGTCGGGAGGCCGACGGAGGAGCGTGGGGTTTCGCGGGTTTTGGCGGCCTCGGTGTATGAATGGGGGGCGAAGGGGGAGGGGGGGCCAAGTTTACGGACGCGCTTGTCCGAAATGTAGGGTAAGTTACCAGCGTACCCCCACCGCTTTTGACACCGCGACATGGAGCTTCATTTCCGGCTGAGGGGTAGAAGGGGGATTTCGCATGTCTGGGCTGCAGGAGCGATTTCGGATGAGGAGGGAGTTCTCACGCGCGTCCAAATTTCGGGATAACAAGGCGCGGCGCGGGTTGAAGAAGCGGGAGTTTCAAAGCAGGTGAGACAAAAGATACTCGAGCTTGAAAATTTCGGGATAACAAGGTGTGGATTCCTTGTTCGGCAGAACAAACTTAACCTGTAAAAAAACAATTCATACAAGACACAAGAGAGTCATGTCCCCTTTTACTATATTGCTATAGATGCCATTGAAAAAACTACAAGAAAAATGTAAACAAAATCAAGAGAACAAGATTACCCTACACAGTACCAAATCGATTTGCACTTCCCTCAACAACAACAAAAAACAAATCAATTCCCACCAAAGAAAGAGTAATGTCCCTTTTTCTATGATTACAGATGCCATGATCTCGAATTTCAATTTTTGAATCCACGTTATGTTGAATTCGAATATATCGTTAGGTGACCTTGCGGTTTATAATTGATGTAGTCGTACATTTTGATCTTCCATCATATATGAACATTTTACTCCACCATGTGAACATACATATTGTCGTCTACCATATGGACTAAATTTGAATCAATTTTCCTTATTTGAATATGATTGTTGTCAAGTTATACAATAATTTAAATATTATCTTGATAACAAAAGACATACATATAACAGTAATCATATTTCACTATGAACTACATCTACCATACGCTCTCCAATTCAAATATTTGTATCCATTTTATGTTGAATTCAAATCATAGTACATTATTGGTCTAGGTAGCGAGATGTTTGGGATAATCTAAACCCTGTTTTCATACGTATAATTTTTGGCTGAATTGGGACAAGTTTTGGTATAAGCCTCTTGCAAACCGGAGATTCTCTCAACAAGCCTCGTGGTTCCGAGAGGCAGCGTGTCACCTTTGTGTGCGAAACGATATACGCTGCCTCCCCCTGATTTTATTTACAGAGGCAACATAGAACTATATGAGTGCCCTGTTAAATTTTGGAATTATTTCGGGTTCATTTGGCCTTTTTATACATTAATTGAGTTTCTGGACTTTTAATGTGCATAATCTAAATATGAATTGCATGCACATGCTCCGCTGCACCAAAGTGGGTTGAAACATTGAGAAACTTAGTTTTTTAATTCCTGTAAATCCAAAACACGCATGAAAATAATGAAACTTGGCTTGGTGCCATGACATGGCACCAACATGTTGTGGTAAATTTGCAGTCCGATTTGCGAAGGCGCACACATTAACAATCAACAAAGTCATTTTGAAACAAGTGTTGTCACGTTACAATCGGAAACACAAGTATTATTGAAACCGTGGGTGTTCTACTTACTAGTACCATTTACGTGCTGCCATGCATCCCCATTTTTTATTAGCTAGGAGGCGCCGTGCAGGGTAGCTATTTGAGTATGAGAGGCGTGCGATCAGACCCCTGCGCGTGCTTATCGGGAGGAGAGCCCTTTGACCTCCACCTGTCGTCCACCTCTCTCCCAAGGTCTCCATTAATGGCGCCCGAGCCTCTGTTTAATGGTGTGGCTATGTCTCACTCGACTGAGATTTAAGAGAGAAAAAAGAAAATCTGAAAGCACGGATCTTGATGTAAGATCCGACGGACCTATATAGCATCTGCTGCGACTTATAGCAAGACTGATGAATATATAAGGACGATTAATTTTTTTCTCAAAGAAGGGCTTGCCCCTTCCGGTTTTCATTACTGAAAACCACCACAATTCACAAGAAGTTCAGCACAACTCCAGCCTAACACGAAGGACTAAAAGCTACCAGATTGAAATAGCAACATCCCAAGAGGCCAACAAAGGCCAAACATCCGCGCTAGAACCCAACATTTCACAACTGATGACACAATCCACATCCTAAGCCTATTATTACATCAAAAGAAATCAGGAAACTAGTCTCCGCGGCGAGCGGCGATGAGCTCTTTCGTGTCCTCAAGATGCTGCTTGAGAACATCCACGGATTCCTCCACCAGCCTTTGGCGCTCGTTGCGGAGCATGTCATTCTCGTCCATCAGTTTCTTCAACAAGGCACTGGTCTCCTCCTGCTGGTCTACACTTCGGATGATCTTCTCCCTCAGCAGGTCGTGCTCGGCCCGGAGCCTCTCATTTCCCTCCCTTAGTTGTCGGATGACGCCGGTGGCCTGTTCAAACGAGGCTATCATGTCGTCCTGCAACCTCGCCGAGCCGGAGATCTGATCCATCTGGCTATGGACGATCGCATGCATGCTCCTGTAACAGTCGTCGCATGCCCGCGAGAAATTTTCCCAGGCCGCCGCGGCGCGGCGGGACATCTCTACTGCATTCGTGGAGCGGTGGGACATCTCTGATGCTTCCGCGGCGCGGCCGGACCAGTCTGCTGCATCGATGGCGTGGCGGGACCTCCGTGCTGCTTCAGCGGCGTGGCGGGACCTCTGTGCTGCTACTTCCGGGCGGCGGGACATGTCGGCTACTCTCGCAGCGAGGCGGGACATCTCTCGTGCTTCTGCTTCCATACTCGCCTCTCCCTGGTGGCAATCTCTCGACCCAGAACTCACGCTGGCCATGGCAGATGCAAGGGAAGGATGCTGAATGACTTGTTTGTTTTTGTGGATGAGGAGTTGAGGAGGAATGTGCAGTTATCTTGGCATACTAGTATTTATAACCGAGTACTAATACGCTCCTAAGTGCAAGAGAAGAGGTGCACGCATGCACTCGTCCTCTCACACACGCGTCTGTTTTTTCTCGAAAAGGAGGATGATGACCCCCGGCCTCTGCATCTGGGAGTCACACACGCAAATTATTGAAATATATCGAGTGCAGTGCTTTGATGTGTCGCGTCAACTCGTACATCAACGAGAAGTTTGATTATCCTCTCCCTCACGGACTTAACTGCACCTGCCTTTGGCTGTATGACAGGTTGGCCACACACCTGTAGGGCCCACCTGTTATACACGCAAAGGCAGGAGTGTCCCTCCCTCGCCCATGAGCATGGTGGTTGGCAAGACTAGGAGAAGCTTTCGCTACACGCTCTCCCTCCTGCATGCGGTGGACATGCAGCAGTTCAATCGGTGTCAGATGGCCAGAATCATACTGTAGTACTCCTCTAGTGCAGTAGTATTCCATCATAGTTCGACTTCCCGAAGAGGCGAAGAGCCAATCATAGCCCGGACGCTCGTGTGGCAGTTTCATGTGTAGATTAGTCTAGGATAGCGTGTACCATGCCTGTAAGCTTAAAATCATTGGGGTCGGCTCCATGCTATGTGGCCGTCTCGAAGTTTAAAAAAAAAATAGCCTTCTGGCCCTACCCGAAAACTGCCGCCCGTATTGCCCAGGAAAAGCCCCGCCCTCAACTTTTAACTACGCGAAAATAGTTCGAACTTGTTCGTTCTATATAAATACAGTACTTACTGTATGTTTATTCACCCGTGGGGTTGTTCAATGAATGGAGGGGCGGGGAGCACAAGTGAACAATACTGTAGTACTACTAGTAATAAGTAGGAGTCGTACAGTAGTCACCTTAAATAGAGAGTTTCTTTTCTTTAATGCCACGTACACAAATTGAAATGCTTGTTGTGGAGAGAAAAAAGATAATCACTCCACTATATATGGACGTGTGGGCCTGAGCGCTTGCTTTACTAGGGTTGCGCTCTTCATTCTCTCATCCTCTCCAGATATAAACAAGACAGCGGTAGCGACATTTTCTCTCTGCTCACCGCTGGTCACAGATCCAGCCGGATCCCTTCGGCCGGTGTGTGTAGAGGACTAAAAGGTGCATCGTTCACGCGGTCATCGTCGCCGAGGGAGGAAACCCACAGCTGCCGGAGGGGCCCGATCCTCTGCCCGTGTCGTTCTCTCCGACACATCGCCGGCTCGGGAGGTCCTCCGACCCTTCTTCCTCCCTGCCGTATTGTCCACAGATCCGACCTACCGCCGCCGACATCCCGACGACCCTCAGGTATAAGTTCTTTGAAAGCGGCCTTGCTCTACTGCCCCAGCTCCCCACGTGTCTGCATGTGCATATTTTTCTACTCCCATCAGCTCTTCCAAAGCCACCTAAATTTTTAGTATTATTAGAGGTAAAGCTACTTCATGCATTCGAATCTAGGGCTTTGTTCAAACAACGAAGAAAGGGGGGAAGTTGTAGCATGAATCTAGGACTTGATTCAAAGAGGAAATAATATGGTGAAAGTAGTAGAGACCGGATACCCAACCGGTCTCTTGGTTGAAAAGGGAAATAATGGGAAAACATAGTACAAACTAGTTAAGGAACAGATCTATTATTGGTTGAAAAAGGATAGAAAGTGGCGGCTGGTGGACAAGTCAACAGAGTATGTCCAGGATTAGATTTGCTGCCATCACATAGTAAAAGGTCTCCAGGATTAGATTTGCTGCCCTCACATAGTAAAAGGTCTCAGGATTAGATTTGCTGCCCTCACATAGTAAAAGGTCTCCAGGATTAGATTTGCTGCCCTCACATAGTAAAAGGTCTCCAGGATTAGATTTGTTGCCCTCACATAGTACAAGGTCTCCAGGATTAGATTTGCTGCCCTCACATAGTACAATGGCACTCCTGATGTTTTTCCCAGTATGATAAGTAAGTTGCTCCTTTATGCTGCTGAGTGTCCTGGTGTCCCCACGGTCCCATGCCCTTAAACCAACTCTTTAGCTGCTGTTGATTTACTGTGTCTGGTAAACAAGCAATGCCACCATTAAAGTAATCCCATATTTGAGGAATCTCATTGTTGATCGTAATGCTTCTGGTAACATGAAGCACTGCTGACGTTTTAAAATTTCTACTGTCCTTGCGTGATTGCCATGAACATAATTAAGATGCTTCTTTTAATTTTGTATATGTTCCGTATATTCTTATTGACCATCAACTGTTTACTTTCTATCTTTTTGTGCAGATAGGGATATCCATTTCACCTTGTTGCTATTGTGACCTTTTGGTGAACTGCACAAAACACTTTTTTCTGGAATGAGTGTCTTGTCCAGTTCAACTAAAATGTCACGTGGGCAACATCTCTCAATTTTGGTGGAACTGCATAAAATGGTGATTGGAGTTTCCAAAATCTCCATCAAGTTCGTGCAACATTTTATTAGCCTTTGCAAGATGGAGCCGTCACTGTTACCACAATGGCACTTTATTTTAGTGGAACTGCACAAAAGGATAAGAAAATTATAGTTGCACCTTACATGAGCCGGACAGCCAACCTTAATGTTCCTCAATTTTAGTGCAACTACTAAAGAAGAACCTGTCAGCTCACAAGAGCAAGTACTTCTTGCTAGCTGAATGATGCAATCTTTGCTTCATTTCAGGTGAACTGCAGAAAAAGGCGCATGAACTGAATCATGGAACTCCAGGCAGAGCTCATCTAAGTAGAGTTGGAGGTTGAGTTCAAGGAGGCCGCTATTAAAGCAAAATCATGCTCTCTTGTCTCCTTGTTTGTGTTGTGCAAACATGTTGTGAAAACAGGAATACTCAACTACAGATGTTGTGACGGCCAAGAGCATTCGCCAAGTTCTTCGATTGTATGACATGGCTAGCCAAGATGGATTTAATCTCGATATTCACTTTATCAAAAGGCTCTAATGGGTTGGTTCTGAATCTTGCAAGCTAGGAATCAGTGAGATGTGTAGGCATCTTTGTTGTACATATTATTTGAATCTTATTTGTTGGTTCTGAATCTTGCAAGCTGGGAATCAATGAGATGTGTAGGCATCTTTGTTGTACTTATTATTTGGATCTTATTTGTTGGTTCTGAATCTTGCAAGCTGGGAATCAATGAGATGTGTATGCATCTTTGTTGTACTTATTATTTGGATCTTATTTGTTGGTTCTGAATCTTGCAAGCTGGGAAACACGGCATGATGATGCAGAGGATAACAACCATAACAAACAGTTCAAACTTGGTGGTATTATCTTCGTGAAAGTGCGACAAATGTGTTGATCGTGTGCGTCCTGAGAATAATAATTCTAATTGTTGTGCATGTTGATCCTGTGGCACTGATAGAACGAGCAAATGCATTGCTTGTTTTAAGTACAAATTTCTATTAAAGCTAATTAAATTTAAGTAAAGTGACCACTAACTCCTATTATTACAGTACCAATACAGACCTGCTCATGAACCGACGTATGGCCGAGGGTGCATCTTCTGTCGGGCGTGCAGCGGACAAGGGAGGGGTAGTAACGGTTGTCGCCTATACACACTCACCTTACTATTGAATCCAGTTCCCCAAGAGCTGAAAAACGAACTGCTGCCACCGCCTACACACTCGTTCACTCGAAGAGACTCCAATGGTGATCCGAGGGGTGAGCCTGCTGGATATGGACTTCAGCAAGGAGTTCCCCTTTGAGTTCGCCGTTCAGTCCTATGGCTGCACCAAGTTGAATGTGATGTACACCAACGATACGGACTCGGTGAAGCTCTGCCTCGCCTCAGTCCTATGGCTGCACCAGGTTCTGGAGCATTCGCCCGTTTCATCGGCAGCGCCGACTGCACCTTTGCTACGGTGGAGAGAAGGAAGAACGCTACGATTCGGCCATCTGGTGCAACAAGCTTGTCGACATCCAGAAGCAATACAAGATCATCAGCAATGGGCAAGAGAAGGACTCCATTGTTGACCTTGCTGAGACCATCATCGACCCCTGATACGCCAACATGAAAGAAGACGACCTGAACACATGGGAGGTACCTCTGAATCTAGCCTACATAACCTACGCAGCCAAGGACGCATACGCATGCTACGACATGTACAGGCAGATCTTGGACATGAGGGTGTGTCTGCTTCCCGTAACCGACGAGTACACGGACAGCCGCAGCGTCATGATCAAGCGTGCCAGGGAGGTCTAGATGTTGTACTTCATCTGTTTATAAGCACCTTTATCATCTGAGTGTTTCATGCATTAGCCTATGTGTCGTAATTATCTGTTTTGTCTGAAATATTTCTTTTAAGAACCCATTAACCTGATTGCTTTTTTAGTGGCTATTTGCTTATGTATGTAAACTAGTTCACTTGTCCGTAAAAAGAACAAGTTCACTCGGCTGTCGTGCTTTGAATCTCCTTCCTCTCAACATATCCCCCTCCTCAGGTGGACCTAGCAGGTCTCTGAATTTTCTCCCACTTTCTTTTTCGATGTAAACTGAGTTTTCTCCCAGTACTTTCCCCTAGAACCAACTCAACCTTCCCACGTCTAGCCTAAATAATAATAATACCCCACGTACTATTAACTCATCAAATTAAAATGATATTTTATTTCGTAAGTTCAAAGTTCTTACAAAATAATAATAATAATTGTTTATATATAACTTGGCAAATTAACTCCTAGTGATTGCGTACATAAGCTTGCAAAGATTTTACTGACGTGCAATCATGTGTTTATGTTTTTATAACATTTCTCCGTCTAGCCCAACATGATATTTTCACCCAGCCCAGCAAGTCTGCGGATTTCGAGAAAAATGCAAATGTGATTTAAACGGGCTGCATAGATGCTACATCATTGTTTCACCCAGCCCACCAAATGGACTAAAAAACAAATGGACTGACAGCCGGGTCCACGACCACAGCCCAGTTTTTTTGTGATTTGCCAAGTAAGTCGCTTTGTCAGGCCTGTTGGGCTGCAAATCTTTCAAGACGAGGAGAGCTTCATTCGGCTGGCCGAGAAAATGGCCTATCAGTAATGAGAAATGGGCTGTACATTTTTAAAACATATCAAACCGGCAATTAGTTTCAAATATCTTTTTGTTATTCCGAGATTTTAAATTACATTAATTTTTATGCGTGGAGAATTTGTTCGATTTTATATTGATATACATTTATTTTTAAAAACAGTTTGAATGTGAGTCAAAATTTCGGGATTTAAAACAGTTCGGACCGCACCGAAGTATGCAAAATTTTGTATAATTTTTTAACCGTGGCCACAATATGGGCTGTAATGCTAACAAAAAGAATATGGGCTCCAAAAAACCTTAATAATTAGCAAATGGGCTGTAAATTATTAGAAATAATGGCAGATGGGATGTATGTTGTTTTCCACATATTTGAGGCTTTCCTAAAAAAAAGGTTGACACACAAGCAGTGACTGTTCGATGGCCATCCAACGGCCGTCGTGCTTCTTCAATCTCTGCTCTTCCTGCTCCAGCCGCTCAAACAAGCGCCGGCGGGACTGCCTGCTCCCTCCTCCCCGCGGCCGGCTCTGCTGCCGCGCAGGCCTCACCGCCCCACCGTACTCCCATCGCTGGCCTAGCCATCCCTCTACTCACCCACACCTGCTGTTATTCTCCGGCGACAGCAGACGAACCAGTAAACCCTCATACAGTCGTACTCCCCTCCGCGTGGGAAACAACTGCCGAGTCTTCCCTGCCTCTGTGTCGTTCCCTTCCTAGGCCTCACCGTCGTCCATCGCCCTGATGCTCTCGGCGCGGCCTGGTCAACATAGTCAACGACCGACATGCATCTGAAGTGGACTGTACGTGGAGAGGCCGACAGCTGGGTCCACGGCCGCACGCAAGGAAATGCCTCCTTATTACGCGCAAAATAATGATTCCTCCACCTGACATCAGGGACCCACCGAAAGGGCCTCTGTATTTTGCGAAAAAAACGTTACCGACGCTGACAGCTCGGACCCACCAGCTATATCTTCGCACGCAAGGAAGTGCCTCCTTATTACGCACAAAAAAAGAATACTCCCCCTGTTAGCTAGGACCCAGTATAGTGGCAGGTTGACTTGTGGGCCTACTAAGTTGACGGGGACAGAGGGCTTTGTCAAATTAGTCAATATGCACGATTCTAGCTCTAGTGACCGTACGATGTCCATCCAACGGCCGTAGTGCTTCTTCAACCTCTGGTCTTCTTGCTCCAGCCGCCCAAATCAGCGCCGGTCGTGCCTCGTGCTCCTGCCTCCCGTGGCCGGCTGCGATGCGGCGGAGGCCTCACGCCCCCTACTACTCCCACCGCTGGCCAGGCCATCCCTCTACTCACCCACACCCCTGTTATTCTGCGGCGATGGCAGCCTCACACCGCAGCGAACCAGTGAACCCTCGTACTCCTCTATGCGTGGGCATCCACTACCGCGTCTTCCCCGGCTCCGCGTCGTCCCCTTCCTAGGCCTCGCCTCGTCCACCACCCTGGTGCTCTCGGCGCGGCGTGGTCAACATGGTCAAGGAACGGCTTCCATCGGACGTGGACTGTACGTGGAGAGGCTGACAGCTGGGTCCACGGCCGCAGCAAGAAAGTGCCTCCTTATTACTTGCAAAATAATTATTCCTCCACCTGACAGCGGGGACCAACCGGACGGGCCACCGTATTTTGCGAAAAAAAATGTGCCCCTGATTGCTGGGACCCACTAGCTACATCTTTGCATGCAAGGAAGTGCTCCCGGGCAAAAAAACGATTCGCCCCCCTGACTGCTGGGACCCACCAGCTACATCTTCGCAGGCAAGGAAGTGCCTGACAGTCGGGACCAACCTGGTCGAAGCGTACGTAGCGTTGTCATTCTGGTCGCGAACGTGTACGTACATATATACTGGTGGATGTAGAGGCACGCACGTGTCGTAGTAGAAAAAAGGCACGCACGTAGCATGTACACGTACGTACAGCGGTCAGGGTGCAAGAAGGAAAATACGGCCACGTATGTGTACATACGGGAGGGGTCTCGAACGCCTACTCGCGAATACGTACGGACAGGGCTCGTGTACATGGCTAGGTCGGAACGGAGAAACAACATCGTCGTCGTGTTCATGGGGAGGCAACGGAATGCGTCGTGTTCATGGGGAGGCAACGGAATGCGTCATGTTCATCGGGAGGCAACGGAACGCGTGGGAGCCAACCGGCTGGGTCGGAACGGAATGCGTGGTCGTGTTCATCGGGAGGGCTTGGACGGAACAAGCGATGGAAACAAGGCCTGGTGTACCGCACAACGGAGGAAATGGACCTCCTACATTCGGAACAGGGTCCTGTTGATCGGGAGGGGTCTGGCGTACCGCAAAACGGAGAAAACGGACCTCCTACGGTCGAAACGGGGGTCCTGTTGATCGGGAGGGGTGTGGCGTACCGCAAAACGGACGAAACGGACCTCCTACGGTCGAAACGGGGGTCCTGTTCATCGGGAGGGGTGTGGTGTACCGCAAAACGGACGAAACGAACCTCCTACGGTCGAAACGGGGGTCCTGTTCATCAGGAGGGGTGTGGCGTACCGCAAAACGGGACTCCACAGGATACTGTTCATCTCCATCGTCGACCTCCTCCAGCCTCCACGGGCTCCTGTTCATCCAGCCT
>NC_041382.1:382593542-382602778 GCF_002162155.2 Triticum dicoccoides | reverse complement strand
GCGCAACGCTCACTATTCATCCAATCGACCGGCTTCAGTTAGCAGCTGTAGCGAAGGAATCGCTCGATCGGGTTCAGTTAACAGCCATCGATCGATCGCTCGGGTTCAGTAACGCATAGCTGATGTCTACTACACAACCTTCTTCTTGTAGACGTTGTTGGGCCTCCAAGTGCAGAGGTTTGTAAGACAGTAGCGAATTTCCCTCAAGTGGATGACCTAAGGTTTATCAATCCGTAGGAGGTGTACAATGAAGATGGTCTCTCTCAAGCAACCCTGCAACCAAATAACAAAGAGTCTCTTGTGTCCCCAACACACCCAATACAGTGGTAAATTGTATAGGTGCACTAGTTCGGCGAAGAGATGGTGATACAAGTGGTATATGGATAGTACATAAAGGTATTTGTAATCTGAAAATATAAAAACAGCAAGGTAACTAATGGTAAAGGTGAGCGTAAACGGTATTGCAATGATAGGAAATAAGGCCTAGGGTTCATACTTTCGCTAGTGTAAGTTCCCTCAACAATACTAACATAATTGGATCACATAACTATCCCTCAACGTGCAACAAAGAGTCACTCCAAAGTCACTAATAGCGGAGAACAAACGACGAGATTATGGTAGGGTATGAAACCACCTCAAAGTTATTCTTTCCAATCAATCCGTTGGGCTATTCCTACAAGTGTCACAAACAGCCATAGAGTTCATACTAGAATAACACCTTAAGACACAAATCAACCAAAACCCTAATATCACCTAGATACTCCAATGTCACCTCAAGTATCCGTGGGGATGATTATACGATATGCGTCACACAATCTCAGATTCGTCTATTCAACCAACACAAAGGACCTCAAAGAGTGCCCCAAAGTTCCTAACAGAGAATCACGACGAAAACGTGTGCCAACCCCTATGCATAGGTTCATGGGCGGAACCCGCAAGTTGATCACCAAAACATACATCAAGTGAATCATGTGGTATCCCATTGTCACCACAGATACGCACGGCAAGACATACATCAAGTGTTCTCAAATCTTTAAAGACTCAATCCGATAAGATTACTTCAAAGGGGAAACTCAATTCATTACAAGAGAGAAGAGGGGTAGGAGAAACATAAGATCCAACTATAATAGCAAAGCTCGCGATACATCAACATCATATCATCTCAAGAACACAATAGAGAGAGAGAGAGATCAAACACATAGCTACTGGTACATACCCTCAGCCCCGAGGGAGAACTACTCCCTCCTCGTCATGGAGAGCACCGGGATGATGAATATGGCCACCGGAGAGGGATTTCCCCCTCCAGCAGGGTGCCGGAACGGGTCTAGATTGGCTTTCGGTGGCTACGGAGGCTTCTGGCGGCGGAACTCCCGATCTATTGTGCTCACTGGAAGTTTTAGGATACGTGGGTATATATGGGTGAAAGGAGTACGTCGGTGGACCGAAGGGGTGGCCACGAGGCAGGGGGCGCGCCCCTACCCTCGTGAGCTCCTCCTTCATCTTCTGACATAGGGTCCAAGTCTATCCGGTAGGTTTCCTTCCAAAAATAACTTCTCCAGTTGATTTCGTTCCATTTCGAATCTGTTTGATATTCCTTTTCTTCGAAACACTGAAATATGCATAAAACAGCAAATCTGGGCTGGGCCTCCGGTTAATAGGTTAGTCCCAAAAATAATATAAAAGTGGAAAATAAAGCCCAGTATTGCCCAAAACATTAGATAATATAGCATGGAGCAATCAAAAATTATAGATACGTTGGAGACGTATCAAGTATCCCCAAGCTTAATTCCTGCTCGTCCTCGAGTAGGTAAATGATAAAAAGAGAATTTTTGATGCGGAGTGCTACTTGGCATAATTTCAATGCAAATCTTCTTAATTGTGGTATGAATATTCAGATTAGGAAGATTCAAGACAAAAGCTCATATTGACATAGAGAATAATAATACTTCAAGAAAACCAACAAAGCAATTATGTTTTCTTAAAGTAACATGGCCAAAGAAAGTTCATCCCTACAAAATCATATAGTTTAGTCATGCTCCCTTTTCGTCACACAAGAATGCTCTCATCATGCACAACCCCGATGACAAGCCAAGCAATTGTTTCATACCTTAATAATTTCAAACTCATAAACTTTCACGCAATACATGAGCGTGAGCCATGGATATAGCACTATGTGTGGAATAGAATATAATTATGGGGGTTATGTGGAGAAGACAAAAAGGAGAAAGTCTCACATCAACGAGGCTAATCAATGGGCTATGGAGATGCCCATGGATTTATGTTAATGCAAGGAGTAGGGATTGCCATGCAACGGATGCACTAGAGCTATAAATGTATGAAAGCTCAACAAAAGAAACTAAGTGGGTGTGCATCCAACTTGCTTTCTCACGAAGACCTAGGGCACTTGAGGAGGCCCATTGTTGGAATATACAAGCCAAGTTCTATAATGAAAATTCTCACTAGTATATGAAAGTGATAACTCAAGAGACTCTCTATATGAAGAACATGGTGCTACTTTGAAGCACAAATGTGGAAAAAAAGATAGTAGCATTGCCCCTTTTTATTTATTTTCTCTTTTTTTGGGCCTTCCTTTTTTTCTTTGGCATTTCTCTTTTTTTGGGGGGACAATGCTTTATTGAATGATGATCATCACACTTCTATTTATTTACAACTCAATGATTACAACTCGATACTAGAACAAAGTATGACTCTATATGGATGCCTCCAGCGGTGTACCAGGATATGCAATGAATCAAGAGTGACAAGTATGAAAAAATTATGAATGGTGGCTTTGCCACAAATACTATGTCAACTACATGATCATGCTAAGCAATATGACAATGATGAATGTGTCATGATAAACTGGATGGTGGAAAGTTGCATGGCAATATATCTCGGAATGGCTATGGAAATGCCATAATAGGTAGGTATGGTGGCTGTTTTGAGGAAGATATAAGCAGATTTATGTGTGAAAGAGCGTATCATATCACGGGGTTTGGATGCACCGGCGAAGTTTGCACCAACTCTCGATGTGAGAAAGGGCAATGCACGGTATCGTAGAGGCTAGCAATGATGGAAGGGTGAGAGTGTGTATAATCCATGGACTCAACATTAGTCATAAAGAACTCATATACTTATTGCTAAAATCTACAAGCCATCAAAAACCAAAGTATTGCGCACAT
This sequence comes from Triticum dicoccoides, assembly GCF_002162155.2. Taxonomy (NCBI): domain Eukaryota; kingdom Viridiplantae; phylum Streptophyta; class Magnoliopsida; order Poales; family Poaceae; genus Triticum; species Triticum dicoccoides. The sequence goes on along the minus strand of NC_041382.1, from coordinate 382,599,596 downwards.
GCTCCTAGGGGGATAGATTGGTAGGAAAAGACCATCGCTCGTCCCCGACAGCCACTCATAAGGAGGACAATCAAATAACACCTCATGTTTCAAATTTGTTGCATAACGTTTACCATATGTGCATGCTACGAGACTCGCAAACTTTAACTCAAGCACTTCTCAAATTCACAATTACTCTACTAGCATGACTTTGATATTACTACCTCCATATCTCAAAACAATCATCAAGCATTAAACTTCTCTTAGTATTCAACACACGCATAAGAAAGTTTTATTAATCTTGAATACCTAGCATATTAGGATTTTAAGCAAATTGCCATGCTATTTAAGACTCTCAAAATAATCTAAGTGAATCAAGAGAGTTCGTCTATTTCTTCAAAATAAAACTACCACCATGCTCTAAAAGATATAAGTGAAGCACTAGAGCAAATGACAAACTACTCTGAAAGATATAAGTGAAGATCAATGAGTAGTCGAATAATTATGCAACTATGTGAAGACTCTCTAACATTTAATAATTTCAGATCTTGGTCTTCTATTCAAACAACAAGCAAAGCAAAAATAAAATTACATTCTAAGAATGGCAAACATCATGTGAAGAAGCAAAAACTTAGGATCAACCGAAACTTACCGATAATTGTTGAAGAAGAAAGGTGGGATGCCAACCGGAGCATCCCCAAGCTTAGACGCTTGAGACTTCTGGAAATATTATCTTGGGGTGCCTTGGGCATCCCCAAGAATGAGCTTTTGTGTCTCCTTAATTCCTCTCATATCAAGGTCTCCCTAAATCTCAAAAGTTTCATCCACACAAAACTCAACAAGGACTCGTGAGATAAGTTAGTATAAACCATTGCCAAAACCTTATCATACTCTACTATAGCAAATCACTAAAATTATTATTCAACATTGCATACTAAATTCCTCTGCATATTTAATAGTCCTATCCTCAAATAGAATCATTAAAGAAGCAAACATATGCAAACAATGCAAACATAACAGCAATCTGCCTAAACAGGATACTCTGTAAAGAATGCTGCAACATCCATACTTACCTAGCTCCAAAAATTATGAAAGAAAATTTCCACTGTATTAAATTTATCAGAGCTTAATATGCAAAAGGTTTCAACATTTTATCATATTCTGACTTTTCTAGGGAATTATTGCAACAGCGGTAAACTTTCTGTTTTCAAACAGCAACATGTATACTTGTAACATAGGCATAGTAAAGGCTATCAATGCCACTTTTATTGAAATAAAAGATGCAAAAAAAAAATCTAAATAGCATCAAGAAAATCCTAACGAAATAAATTGACGCTCCAAGCAAAACACATATCATGTGGCGAATAAAAATATAGCTCCAAGTAAAGTTACCGATGAACGAAGACGAAAGAGGGGATGCCTTCCGGGGCATCCCCAAACTTAGGCTCTTGGTTATCCTTGAATATTACCTTGGGATGCCTTGGTCATCCCCAATCTTAGGCTCTTTCCACTCCTTATTCCATAGCCCATCGAATCCTTACCCAAAACTTGAAAACTTCACAACACAAAACTTAACAGAAAACTCGTAAGCTCCGTTAGTATAAGAAAATAAATCACCACTTCAAGGTACTGTAATGAACTCATTTGTTATTTATATTTGTGTTAAACCTACTGTATTCCAACTTCTCTATGGTTTATAAACTATTTTACTAGCCATAGATTCATCAAAATAAGTAAACAACACATGAAAAACAGAATCTGTCAAAAACAGAACAGTCTGTAGTAATATGGATCAAACATATACTTCTGGAACTCATAAAATTCTCAAATAAATTGCTGGACCTGAGGAATTTATCTATTAATCATCTTCAAAAAGAATTAACTAAATAGCACTTTCCAAATAAAAATGGCAGCAATTCTCGTGAGCGCTAAAGTTTCTGTTTTTTACAGCATGATCAACAAGACTTAACCCAAGTCTTCCCAAAGGTTCTACTTGGCACAAACACTAATTAAAACATAAAACCACATCTAAACAGAAGCTAGATGAATTATTTATTACTAAACAGGAGCAAAAAGCAAGGGACAAAAATAAAATTGGGTTGCCTCCCAACAAGCGCTATCGTTTAACGCCCCTAGCTAGGCACGATGATTTCAATGATGCTCACATAAAGGATAAGAATTGAAACATAAAGAGAGCATCATGAAGAATATGACTAGCACATTTAAGTCTAACCCACTTCCTATGAATAGGGGTTTTGTGAGCAAACAACTTATGGGAACAAGGATCAACTTGCATAGGAAGGTAAAACAAGCATAACTTCAAAACTTTAAGCACATAGAGAGGAAACTTGATATTATTGCAATTCCTACAAGCATATATTCCTCCCTCATAATAATTTTCAGTAGAATCATGAATGAATTCAACAATATAACCAGAACCTAAAGCATTCTTTTCATGATCTATAAGCATAGAAATTTTATTACTCTCCACATAAGCAAAATTCTTCTCATGAATAATAGTGGGAGCAAACTCAACAAAGTAACTATTATGGGATTGAAAATTGAAATCAAGATGACAAGTTTCATTGTTATTATTATTATTTAAGGCAAACGTGTCATCACAATAATCATCATATATAGGAGGCATGATTTCATCATAATAAATTTGCTCATCAAAACTTGGGGGACAAAAAATATCATCTTCATCAAACATAGCTTCCCCAAGCTTGTCGCTTTGCATATCATTAGCATCATGGATATTCAAGGAATTCATACTAACAATATTGCAATCATGCTCATCATTCAAATATTTAGTGCCAAACATTTTATAGATTTCTTCTTCTAGCACTTGAGCACAACTATCCTTTCCATCATACTCACGAAAGATATTAAAAAGGTGAAGCGTATGAGACAAACTAAATTCCATTTTTTTGTATTTTTCTTTTATAAACTAAACTAGTGATAAAACAAGAAACTAAAAGACTCGATTGCAAGATCTAAAGATATAACTTCAAGCACTCACCTCTCCGGCAACGGTGCTAGAAAAGAGCTTGATGTCTACTACACAACCTTCTTTTTGTAGACGTTGTTGGGCCTCCAAGTGCACAGGTTTGTAGGACAGTAGCAAATTTCCCTCAAGTGAATGACCTAAGGTTTATCAATCCGTAGGAGGCGTAGGATGAAGATGGTCTCTCTAAAGCAACCCTGCAACCAAATAACAAAGAGTCTCTTGTGTCCCCAACACACCCAATACAATGGTAAATTGTATAGGTGCACTAGTTCGGCGAAGAGATGGTGATATAAGTGGTATATGGATGGTAGATAAAGGTATTTGTAATCTGAAAATATAAAAACAGCAAGGTAAATAATGGTGAAGGTGAGCGTAAACGGTATTGCAATGATAGGAAATAAGGCCTAGGGTTCATACTTTCGCTAGTGTAAGTTCCCTCAACAATACTAACATAATTGGATCACATAACTATCCCTCAACATGCAACAAAGAGTCACTCCAAAGTCACTAATAGCGGAGAACAAACGAAGAGATTATGGTAGGATACGAAACCACCTCAAAGTTATTTTTTCCAATCAATTCGTTGGGCTATTCCTATAAGTGTCACAAACAGCCCTAGAGTTCGTACTAGAATAACACCTTAAGAAACAAATCAACCAAAACCCTAATGTCACCTAGATACTCCAATGTCACCTCAAGTATCCGTGGGTATGATTATACGATATGCGTCACACAATCTCAGATTCATCTATTCAACCAACACAAAGGACCTCAAAGAGTGCCCCAAAGTTCCTATCGGAGAATCATGACTAAAACGTGTGCCAACCCCTATGCATAGGTTCATGGGCGGAACCCGCAAGTTGATCACCAAAACATACATCAAGTGAATCACGTGGTATCCCATTGTCACCACAGATACGCACGGCAAGACATACATCAAGTGTTCTCAAATCTTTAAAGACTCAATCCGATAAGATTACTTCAAAGGGGAAACTCAATTCATTACAAGAGAGAAGAGGGGGAGGAGAAATATAAGATCCAACTATAATAGCAAAGCTCGCGATACATCAAGATTGTATCATCTCAAGAACACGAGAGAGATAGAGATAGAGAGAGAGAGAGAGAGAGAGAGAGAGAGAGAGAGAGAGATCAAACACATAGCTACTGGTACATACCCTCAGCCCCGAGGGAGAACTACTCCCTCCTCGTCATGGAGAGCACCGGGATGATGAAGATGGCCACCGGAGAGGGATTGCCCCCTCCGGCAGGGTGCCGGAACGGGTCTAGATTGGCTTTCGGTGGCTACGGAGACTTCTGGCGGCGGAACTCCCGATCTATTGTGCTCACTGGAAGTTTTAGGATATGTGGGTATATATGGGTGAAAGGAGTACGTCGGTGGGCCGAAGGGGTGGCCACGAGGCAGGGGGCGCGTCCCTACCCTCGTGAGCTCCTCCTTCATCTTCTGACGTAGGGTCCAAGTCTATCCGGTAGGTTTCCTTCCAGAAATAACTTCTCCAGGTGATTTCGTTCCGTTTTGACTCCGTTTGATATTCCTTTTCTTTGAAACACTGAAATAGGTATAAAACAGCAAATCTGGGCTGGGCCTTCGGTTAATAGGTTAGTCCCAAAAATAATATAAAAGTGGAAAATAAAGCCCAATATTGCCCAAAACAGTAGATAATATAGCATGGAGCAATCAAAAATTATAGATACGTTGGAGACGTATCAGTAGCCTGCAGTGCAATCGCTCGGGTTCAGTTAGAGCCAACGCCTCGCACACACGCGCGTACGTGTATGAGAGAAACGCGCATCGCTCGGCCCCTGACCTCCCACCTTAACCGGGAACTCCCCGAAATTTTCCTTGCCCTCGCTTCTACCACGGTTTTTCCGTCATGGATGGCCCAAAGAATGTCATGCAGCTGCGTCTCCGGCCCGCCCAGGACGAAAAGCCCATTTTCTGTCATGATTTTTTGTCATAGAAGTAGAATCCTACCACATCTATGATGATACCGGGTTTTGTCACAATTATCGTCATAGAAGTGTCATATGTATGACAGAAAAAAATTTCGTTCGGCCCAAAATGTCGTGGATGTGTCTTTTTTTTGTAGTGTAGCTATTTCTAACAGAAAATCATCCTTTCTACTATCGTCGACGGGGCCGTAGACCGTGGTTAGCCAGAAGGATGTCGTGGTTGTTGCAACGGAGACTCGGACAGTGATGGAGAACTGGCCCACGGCATGTGTTTGTACGTCTACGACGCTGCTGTCCCAAAAAATGGCGGCGCCACCTCTGGTGCCGATGGCGGGAAGCACGACGTAGTCTGCGAGCCTTGCCCCGCCAACCTCCCGGGCTAGTTGGCGGCTCCACTCCTCGATCTTCGTCTCTTGGAGGCAGAGGAGGGCCAGCTTGTGCTCCTCGGCCGTCTCATTTACTACAGCTCGCCGCGTCGGAGAGTTTAGGCCTCTAATGTTCCAACTCATGATGGGGCAATTTGTGTCACTCATGGTAAACTAAGGATCTACTCCGGTGACTAACAATAGCATTGAGCAAAAACAGGTGCACCTCCACACGGCCCGAGGGTTGCCGGTGGCCACCAATAGGCCCCAATATCCGCCGGCAAACAGCAGCACCACTACATCCGCTACAAGGACAACAACGAACTAGACCTAACTCAACCCAGCTGATCGTTGGGCGTCGCCGGAGCGTACAACATGATGGGTGCACTAACATGGGGAGAGCATGGCCTCTGGGGCCTCTCCGTCAGGGCCTTACATGCCAGCCGCCACCCACAGCGCAGCGGGGTCGAGTTTGGTGAGCTTGGCAATGGCCATGATGTCGGAGTCGGCCAGCGGCTCATTGAAACGCTTGATGAGAGCCCCGGCCGCCTTTGCAGTCATGGCTTCCTTCGGGCCGAGGATGCCGAGGCCGTGGACGATGCGGAGAGTCGCACACTGACTGACGGGGACCGTGGAAGGGTTGCTGGCCTGGCGTGCGCTATGGCGTGTCGCTGTTGGCATCACTGCTGGCCTAGAGCGGGTCGGGGCCTTGGAGCGGATCGGGGTCTT
>NC_041382.1:382585823-382593251 GCF_002162155.2 Triticum dicoccoides | reverse complement strand
AGAGCTGCTTGGAAGCGCCCTGGCCGCCTGCGTCGCCGATCTGCAAGTGGCACACCTGACTGGTCACCGCACCCAGTTGCAGGGAGTGTGTGTCCGCCGTCGCCGTGGTGTGCCTGGTGAGGGAGAGGGCCGGGCCCATGTCGACGCCATCTGTGTCGCCTCCAGCCTCCTCCTCGTGCTCCGAGAAAGAGAGGGGCTTGACTACCTTCTCTGTTGCCGCCGCGTCGACCGCAGCGGCCCTAGGGTCTGGGCGCGGTGTTGAGGAGAGCTTTTTGGACCGATGTAGATTTCTTTTTCGAGAGGTCAAATATCTTTGGGTCTCATGCTGTTGAGCCAAGATGATTCCCAGAACTTCGTCTTACATCCGTTTCCAACACGAGCAATTTTTTGCCTTCGCTTTCTCATGGCTTGCCACAGTTTGGTGGGTGAAGTATCACAAAGTCCGGCTATGAGCAAAACGTGCCTTATTGTCCAAACCTCCAAACTCAAGAAGAAAACCCAAGCTGTAAGATCAAACGGTACACAGATACAATCTTCGACATTTTCTGCCTCAAGGCATTTATTCTACCATCAACACTCCATTCAAAAGGATCTGCAAATATAATGAGCAATAAGACTTACGTGATGAAAATACAACAGATACATGATGAGAATACAAAAAAGATAGTGATACAGTTTACGTGATGAAAATACAACAGATACATGATGAGAATACAAAAAAGATAGTGATACAGTTTACGTGATGAAAATACAACAAGCGACACCACAGGCGAAAGATCATGAAATTAAGTCAAGCGCCGAGGCACTGATCAAAGTACAATTTGAATGGAGTTTCATTTCACAATACAAGATTCTGCGAAGTGCATGGATTGACAACATTGTTATTGTTACACATCGATTGGATGATTATTCAACAAAAATCAATAGCTAGATTACAGGCTAGCATGTTCTTCAGTTGGAATTGTTTCCCCTTATAACCGTAAAATTTTAAACTTGCGCATGCCAAAAACATATGATGAAGAAATATGTACTCCATTCCATAATATAGTGCTTCTACGCTGACCATAAATTAGACCAATAATACATAAATCATGCGGACCAATAATACATAAATCATTTTACTGAAAAATTATTTCTTTGAAAACTTCTTTCGAATACGAACTCAAAGGTATCTGTCATGCTCCCACTCTAGTTGCCCATGTTGGTTAAATTTATGGTCAAAGTTAAATCTCGAAAAGCATGAACACACTACATTATGAAATGGAGGGAGTATAATGTATCTATGTGTGCCATGGGGGTTCTTATTCATAAAGTACAAGTCCTTAATTTTCCTTTAGAAGGGACGTCAACCCTGTGGTGGACGCCATACGAGCCACCTGCATCCGACTACCCCATTGTCACCCAGTGAAAGGGGTACCACTACCCAGGCTTTGATCCCGGGTGGGTGGTTTGCACACAAAGCTCGGTTTATCAATCTTCAGTTTACTTGGGTGCTGCTATGGAGGCCAATTCTGATTTGTGAAGGCCTTGATACACTCCATCGTTGATCGGAAGCTGCTGGACATTCCTTTCCCCAGCTTGGGCAGATCAACTCCTCCTGAAACTTGAGGGTTCTCCTGACATCTTAAAAGCTTCTGTCGAGATTCTTTCCTCATAGCTGTGACGTTGCTCGCATAACTGATGGCATCCCATACCATACCTTTTAGCATGGTCAAGAGGTAAAACCTTGCTGATTCGAATGGGACATTGCTTGCAAAACCTATCATATCAAATGGGAAACGAGCATGTTATTCAAAGTGTCATATTCTAGTGTTAACTAGCAACGAGGTGCATAAGGCTGTGGCAGACAAGGACTCAAGCTGAATAGAACCCTATATACCAACACGGAAAAAGGCATCATTAAATTATAAGTATATCCATTTCTCATAAAAAAAAAGTATATCCAATGCTGTAGTTGCAATCACATGTGCAGAGCTATTAAAACTACAATTTTTCAACACCAAGGAGCGGTTGGTTATGTTCTTCATTAGTTCATCTCTACACCAATTGAAATGCAGTTTTTACGAAACCAAACACCGCAAGATTGCTTGAGTACTTGATAAGACATTCCCAACCATCTAAGAATAAGAATAGGACTAGTCAGTGACACTTGTTGTGCAAGCAGAAGAGTCATACCGCCGCCGTGGTAGTGGTTCTTGATGATGCCGTGCTGTGGCAGCCCGACGCCGACACCGGCGAGCGTGATGCCGACGCTGAAGCCAACGCCGCATCCGGCGCCGACGTAGCCGATGACCTCCGGCCCAAACCCTGGGCCCCACCCGACGCCGCAGCCGAACCCCAGCCCGACGCCCCAGAAGGCGCCCGCCGTCGGGTGCACGGGGTTCCACCGCTCATACCGGCCCAGCATCCCCTTTATGATCATCTTCGGCTGCACCGGCGGCACCGGGATCTCCGGCAGCGGCAGCGGCAGCGGGGCCTCAACAACAAGGAAGAAGACAAGCAAGAAATCAGAGGAAGAACTTGTCTCGTTCCTTCCGCACGGAGAATGGGAAGAAATGGTACCGGATTGCGCCGGGCATTTGCAGCCGTGGAGGCAACGGGGTTTGGATCGGTTGGAGGCGGGGGCGGGGGCGGGGGTTGGTGGATTTGGTGGGGCTCGGGCATCAGCAGCGTCGGCTGCTGCAGAGAAACAAGACTGCTTTGGTCTCAAATTCCGGATGCCTCAAGCCTTGAACCACTTGACAATTCCTACTCATCTTATCCTCAGACCTCATCTTAATATCCAAGATTCAACCCATCCCTATCGTATTCGAGTTTTTCTTTTTCTTTTTCTGAACGTATCGCATTCGAATTTGGGCCCAAGCATTGCCTCTGTTCTCCGTTTGTTTGGGCAGGGCAGTTGGAGAGAATAATTGTTGCCTTGATTACCTCAGATACAAAGTACAACACTTATACAAGGAAGGAGAGCACTCATGCCTTACAAAATAGGCACGCAGGCCCTGGCATGGTGCGATCCATAATTACAGGAGAGTTACAATAATAATCCCGTTACATGATATACAAATATCTAACACCCCCCTCAGCCGGAACTACGTTGGCAAGGACGTTGAGGCTGCTTCTGAAGTCATGAAAGATCGGTGACGGCAGTTCCTTGGTGAAGAGATCGGCAAACTGAGAGGAAGAGGGGACATGGAGGACCCGGACTTCGCCAAGTGCCACGCGATCTCGGACGAAGTGTAGGTCTATCTCAACATGTTTAGTGCGTTGATGCTGAACGGGATTACACGCAAGGTAAGAGGCACTGATGTTATTACAGTAAACCACTGTGGCACGCCGAGGAGGATGTTTGAGCTCATGAAGAAGTTGACGGAGCCAACAAGCCTCGGCCACACAATTAGCCACGCCACGGTACTCGGCTTCGGCGCTGGAGCAAGAAACAGTGGGTTGTCTCTTGGAGGACCACGAAATGAGATTGGACCCAAGAAACACACAAAACCCTGAGGTCGAGCGGCGCGTGTCGGGGCACCCTGCCCAGTCGGCGTCAGTGTAGGAAACAAGATCATGCGAAGAGGAGTGATAGAGCTGAAGGCCATAGTGGGAGGTGCCTTGCAAGTATCGTAGTATCCTCTTGATGAGCTGCATGTGGGTGTCCCACGGCTCATGCATGAACAAACACACCTGTTGGACAGCATAAGCAATGTCCGGACGTGTGAGGGTAAGATATTGAAGCGCGCCGGCAAGACTACGATAGTGAGTAGGGTTGGAAAGAACAGAGCCGTCGGTTGAAGATACTTTGGAGCTAGTATCAATGGGGGTGGACACTGGTTTGCAATTAAACATCTTTGCTCTCTCTAGAATCTCCAAGGCATATTGTTGTTGGCAAAGGAAAAGACCAGAAGCATTGGGGGTCACATTGATGCCAAGAAAGTGGTGTAGAGCACCCAAATCAGACACAGAGAATTCAGTTTTGAGAGACCGAATGAGGAGCTCTAGGGTGGTGGTGGAGTTGGCAGTGAGAATAATATCGTTGACATAAACCAACAAGTATGCAATGGTGGAACCACGGTGGAGAATAAAGAGTGAGGTGTCACTTTTGGAAGCACAAAAACCAAGAGAGAGCAAATAGGACCGAAAGCGAAGAAACCATGTACGTGGTGCTTGTTTGAGACCATAGAGGGACTTCCGAAGAAGACACACATGGTCCGGAAAGGATTTGTCGACAAAACCCGCCGGTTGAGAGCACTACACCGTTTCTTGGAGATCACCATGCACGAAGGCATTCTTGACATCAAGTTGATGGATGGGCCATGCTTGCGAGGTGGCAATATTGAGCACAACACGAATAATGGTGGGTTTGGCCACCGGGCTGAAGGTTTCATCATAGTTCACACCCTCGCATTGGGAGAAGCCACACACCACCCAACGTGCTTTATAGCGGGCTAAAGAACTGTCCATGTTGAACTTGTGGCGAAAGATCCATTTCCCCGTGACCACATTGACACCTGCAGGCTTAGGCACCAAAGACCAAGTAGAGTTGTTCATTAAAGCGTTAAATTCATCTACCATAGCTTGTTGCCAATTAGGATCCTTGAGAGCAGTCTTGTAGGTAGGAGGAATTGGGGAGATAGCCGGTGAGGTAGAATCTACAAGGAAGAGGCGCTTGGGCATGCAAAAACTTGACTTGGCACGGGTGGACATGGATCGTTATTTTTGGTAGGAGCTATGGGAATGGCACGCGGTGGAAGGCGTGGGAGCGGCGTGGTTGGCGGTGCGGAAGACGAGGAGGATCTGGTGGGGCTCGCAGGAGAGGGGATCGGGCCGACAGGCGCGAAAGGCGAGGAAGATTCGCTGCGTGTGGAGGGTTCGGCGCTGCGTGTGGGCACAGATTTGGAGGTGGATTGCGTCAGGGGGGAGTCGGGCGTAGTGCGCGGGCCAGGGGAGGTGGAAGCGGGCGCGTGGTTGGTTGGGGAACACGTGGAGGCAGCAGATGGGGTGGGGGAGTCACGACGCGGCGTGTGGGGCGGGGGCGCAAGATCCGAGCGGATCAGGTGGGGGCCGGGCGCGGCTGGCTGGGGAGATCGGTTTCGGGATCCACGGTGACAGGGCTGGTAGGTGAGATCCACATGTTGGCATTGTCTGTGGACGTGGGTGTTTGTGACATGCATGTGGGTGGCGTATATGGAAATACTGTTTCGTCGAAAATAACGTGTCAGGAAACTATAACACGGCGAGAGGTGAGATTGTAACAACGATATCCCTTGTGTTCGAGGGGATAGTCCAAGAAAATACACCGAGACGAGCGTGGGGATAGTTTGTGGTCGGTGGTGGCATATAGGTTGGGAAAACACAAACAACCAAACACGCGGAGATGATCATACGAGGGATGGGAGCCGTGGAGAAGAAAGTATGGCGTAGAGTCATTGATGGCACGGGAGGGCCTTCGGTTGAGAAGGTATGTGGCGGTGTGTAATGCTTCTACCTAGAATGGTGGTGTGAGGTGGGCTTGGAAGAGAAGGGAGCGGACGATATCATTGGTAGTGCGGATGAGTCGCTCGGCTTTTCCATTTTGAGGCGAAGTGTGTGGGCAGGAGAAACGGTAGGCAATGCCGTTGGAGGAGAAGAAGGCACGAAGGGAAGAGTTGATGAACTCACCGCCATTGTCACATTGCATGCTTTTAATCACTGTGCCTAATTGTGTATGAACAAATGTAAAGAAACGTTGGAGAACGGAGGACGTGTCAGATTTGTTACGTAAGGGAAATGACCAGGAGAAGTGAGTGTAGTCGTCCAGAACAAAAGTAGTATTGAAACCCAAAAAAGCTTACAACAGGCGAGGTCCACAGGTCGCAATGAATTAAATCAAAGGGAGCATAAGATTTATTTAGAGAGGAAGGGAAAGGAAGCCTAGGTTGTCTACCCAGCTGACAAGCAGTACATGGAGTGTGCGGGGGCTTATTACAAGTGCTAAGAAAATCTTTGGCTAATGAAGAAAAGGAGTGCGCGCCGGGATGCCCAAGCCGGCGATGCCATATGTCCGACATGGAAGTGATGGCGGTGAAGGCAGTAGGCCATGGCGAGTTGCTGTCGAAGAGTGGGTAGAGGTCATCGAAACTAGTGGAGATCAGGAGCACCTTCCGCGTTCGTAGGTCCTTCACAAGGAAACCAAATGGGTAAAACTCAATAGAACAAAAATTGTCACGAGTGAATTGCCTAACATATATAAGATTGGTAACGATAGAGGGAGAAACGAGTACATCATTCAGTATAAAAGAAGAGGGAGCGAGGGTGTAAGTGCATCTAGTGCCACCCCTAGTTGGTTTTGGAGTATGGATGACCAACCTAGTTGAGGGACTAATGTGTTTGTGAGAATTGCAGGATAACACAGGTAGAAGTCCCTCATTGATTCGGTTTTTCCTACCAGAGATGACCCCTAAAAATGTAAGAAGACATTTGTCACACCCTCGATGCGACTATAGCTTCCACGTGTCGAGGCACGACTTAGAGGCATAATCACATTGAAGGCATATGTCCATAAAGAAGACACAAAATGCTAACTAGACATGGCAAGAACAATGGCATAGCATGCACGGATCAACTACAATAACATCGGCAAAATCGCAAACGAGTTGACGATCTGTCCAGATTCACCATGAAGCAAAAATAGAGCTCGATTGACTCAAGCTAGGGTGCTCCATAATTGCAAGTAAAGACAAGGATGGATAGAGCATAACAAGGTTAACAAAACTCCTTTACTGATCATCCTCAAAAGAGGCACGGATCACTAGGAAACAGCAAGAACATATGGCATCATGAACTAAATAATCCCAGACTTAGTGAAAACTACTAAGTCCCTGAAAACAGGTTTACCGGGTGCCTCACTTTGCAAGCTTGCACAAGTCACCACACACATCCTAAAAATGCATGGGTTGCACCTCTGGAAAGAAGACAAAATCCTTAACAAAATATATGAAGGACTCACAGGCATATCATGCACACAACAATCATGGCAATAATGACAAAAGTCTAAGATGAACTAGCAGATCTGACAAATATCTCACGAAGCCCCCTTCTAGCAGCATTTCGGGCATCAAGATGAGCTCAAATGAAAATGATGCAATGGAATGAAATGATGTACTCGTCGAGGTGAAAATTTTGACATACTATACGTCCAAAACGGAGCTACGGATGCAAAGATATCACCGGTCAAAGTATGCACAAAAATTAGGGTTCGGGGAAGAAAAGTCAATCGAGATGATTTTTTTCCAGATCTGGATCTGGCGCGGTTCCCGAGGTTCGCCGCCGTTACTGTAGCTGCCGGACTTGGAGAGGAGGAGGCCGGGCATGGGGAGCTCGCCGGAGTGGAGGAGAGGCCGGGGCGGCGGCCGGCCGGCTCGGGGCGGAGCGGTGGCCCGAGGCGGCGGGCGGCGG
>NC_041382.1:382503860-382585383 GCF_002162155.2 Triticum dicoccoides | reverse complement strand
GATGCGTCCGGTCGGATCGGACGGGTCCGGCCGGCGCGGGGATCCTTTTTTTTGGCTAGGGTTTCGTAGGAGGAGATGATCCGAAAACGGGGGGGGGGCTATTTATAGGCATAAGTGGAGCTAGGAGAGTCCAAATGAGGTACGGTTTCGACCACGCGATCGTGATCGAACGCTCTAGGTGATGGAGCAGAGTTTGATGGGTTTTGGGCCAAATTGGAGGGGTGTTGGGCCGCAACACTCACGAGGCCTTTTCGGTCCCTCGGTTAACCGTTGGAGTATCAAACGAAGTCCAAATGGTACGAAACTTGACAGGCGGTCTACCGGTAGTAAACCAAGGCCGCTTGGCAAGTCTCGGTCCAATCCGGAAATGTTTAATCCCCGCACACGAAAGAAAGCTAGAAATGACCACCGGAGGAGAACGAAGCGCCGGAATGCAAAACGGACAACGGGGAAAAAGCTCGAATGCATGAGATGAACACGTATGCAAATGCAATGCACATGATGACATCATATGAGATGCATGAAAACGAAAACGACACATGGAGACAAAGACCCGAACCTGAGAAAGAAATATAACTTAACGCCGGAAACAGCAAGAGTTGGAGTACAAATAGGGAAAGTTACATCCGGGGTGTTACAACATTAAAGTCAAAGGTGGTATGTGAAGACATTCACATTGAAGACTATGACAAGAGAAGACATCGCATGAAGACTATGAAGCGCGAAGACTTAGTTCTTTCGTCGTTCTTTTTCTTCTTTGTTGAGTCATAGGAACCACCGTACTGTTAAGTGGGGTCCAAGTGAACCAGTCAGAATGACTGAAGTGATGCTTAACCAAAATCCTATGTCTTCGAGTGAAGACTATGAGAGCAAATTTTGTCCAGAGTTGGATAAGTCAGCTTTGCTTGTAGCTCAAGTAAAGTTGCCGTGTGTGTTTGAAATCTGGCCGTTGGAACACGTGTCAGTTCCTTAGTGACCAAGGGTCATTTCAGACAAATCAGATCGGGTTGCCTAGTGGCTATAAATAGCCCACCCCCTACAACCATAAACGGTTGGCTGCTCAGAGTTAGTGCACGGCTTTTGTCGTTTGAGAGCAACCCACCTCGAAGCCTTTGAGAGAGAATTCCTTGCGAGGATAAAGCCCTAAACACCCAGAGCCAAAGAGTGTTAGGCATCACTTAAGTCTTCCTGTTTGTGTGATCTGAAGACTTATTACACTTGAGGACTGTGAATCCTCCAGGCGGTTAGGCGTCGCGTTCTGAGCATCCAAGAGTCATTGTGGATCGCCGGTGAACGAAGTCTATGAAGGTTTGGAAGTCTACCTTGAAGACTTACCAGAGTGATTGGGCGAGGATGGGGTGTCCTTAGCTCAAGGAGAATAAGGTGAAGACGAGGTCTTCTGAGTTGAATCTCAGCCTCCCTAACCAGACATACAGTTGTCACAGCAACTGGAACTGGTCCAACAAATTATTGTCTTCAACGTGTCACTGGTTTCATCCTTCCCTTTCCTTTACTTACTGTTGGTCCTTGTGAAGTCATTGTATGATTGCTTTATCTTTTGTCTTCACTGAGTGACTGCTTGTTCTGATTGGCTTCACAATATCTTCCTACCTGATCTTTACTGTCTAGCTGCTATTAGTCATTGTGCTTTCACTCCATTGAATACTTGACTATGGTTTGCGTAGTGTAGTCTACCTTCCGCTGCATGGTAATAGGTTTAATTCTATCGTTTGTCTTTGAAACTTCCATGTTTTGAAGACTTTCGTAAAAATCGCCTATTCACCCCCCCCTCTAGTTGATCACTAGCACTTTCAATTGGTATCAGAGCGAGGTACTCCCTTGTTCTGTGTGATTTGGTTTAACCACCTGGAGTTTTATCTATGTCGACTGCAGGGATAATCAAAGTCTCCGCTGCTTGCCCAGTCTTCGATGGAACTGAATATCCCTACTGGAAGAATAAGATGCGCATGCATCTTGAAGTCATTGATGTCGACCTATGGTATGTCGTCAAGAATGGCGTCCCCAAGGCTGGTGAAGGTGTCACCGCTGCTGATGTCAAGAAGTTCGTTCAACTGGACTCCACTGCCAAGAACATCATCTGTGGTCATCTGACCAAAGGACAGTATGACCGTGTGAGTGCTTTGGAAACATCTAAGCTAGTCTGGAACTGGCTCTCCAAGGTCAACGAAGGCGTCTCAACCCAGAGAGATCAGAGAATCAGTGTCCTTCGCAACTGCTTCAAGAGAAATGACAATGAGAATGTTCAGCTCACGTTTGATCGACTCACTGACATCACAAATGAGCTTCAAGCCCTCGGCGCCACTGAGATCACCAAGCATGAAGTTGTCAAGACACTCCTGAGATCACTTGACAGCTCGTTTGACACCCTAGCCCTGATGATTCAAGAACGTCCTGACTTTAAAACACTCGATCCGCCTGACATACTTGAGAGGCTCAACACACACGAGTTTCAGCTTTCTGAGAAAAGAGACATCTATGGTCCCAACTATGGGCGAACTCGTGCCTTGAAGGCAAAAGCTGTCTCCTCATCTGAAGAAGAGTCTGACAGCAGTTCTGATGATCCTGAAGACATTGGAAAGGAGCTTACTATGCTTGTGAAGAAGTTCCAAAAATTCACCAAGAAGAAAGGCTTCAGAAAGTCCTCATGATCAATCTCAAGGAATGATGAAGCTTCTGCTCATGACTACAAGAAGAGAACATGCCACAAGTGCAAGAAACCTGGCCACTACACTCTATGTGTCCGCAGTGGGACAATCAGAACAAGAAGAAAAAGAAGAGCAAGGAGTATGATTCTGACGACAAGAAGAAGAAGAAATACTCAAAGTCTTCTTCTAAGTCCTCCTCAAAGTCTTCATCACACAAGAAGAGCTCATCTGGCAAGGCACGTGCATTTGTTGGCAAGGAAATGGATTCAGAGGAGGAGTCCGCTTCTGAGGAGGCGGAGGTGGAGTCTGAGGAGGAGTCCGATTCTGGCATTGCGAGTCTGGCTACAACATACGTTGCCAAGTCCATCTTCAACACTGAAGACAATGACTCCGTCACCGACACCGATGCAAATGACAAGGACTACTTCACTCCTACCTACTTCTTCATGGCACACGGTGCTAAGGTAAACACACGCACTACTCACTATCAAACTTCCAGTGAAGATGACTCTGATTGTGGTTCCAAACCCAGCTACAAAACACTTGCTAAAATTGCAACTGAACAACAGAAAGCTATGGAACATATTGAAAAACTGTTAGACAAAAGCGATGACCTGTTAGACGCTGAAATGACTCGATCTCAGTCCTTAATTGAAGACATAAAAAATATTCACGTTAAGTATGAGGAACTTGGAAGTCGTCATGAAACGCTCTCAACAACTCATGAAAAGCTTTCCTATGATTATCTTGAAAGGAAGCAAGATCTTGAGAAATTGAGAGCGGCTCATGAAGATCTTCAAAAGGAAAACGAGTCACTTCGCGCCAAACAGATCAGTTCAGCTCAGGAAGGATTTGAACCACCATGTATTAAATGTATTGAGCATGACAACGCTACTTCTGTTGCTGGTTGTTCTGCTGCTGCTACTATTGCAATATCTTCAACTGCTGATGTGCCAACTAACCCCTCTGTTGAGGATGCCACTGCTATTGCTGATGAGAATGCTAGATTGAAGACATTTCTTGAAACAGGGATGTTCAAAAGCCTCAAAGGGCATCAGACACTATGTGATGTCCTCAAAAGGCAGATCCTGAACCGAAACCCTAGGAAAGAGGGTGTTGGGTTGTAGGGGAACGTAGTAATTTCAAAAAAATTCCTACGCACACGCAAGATCATGGTGATGCATAGCAACGAGAGGGGAGAGTGTGATCTACGTACCCTTGTAGATCGACAACGGAAGCGTTTGGTTGATGTAGTCGTACGTCTCCACGGCCCGACCGATCAAGCACCGAAACTACGGCACCTTCGAGTTCTAGCACACGTTCAACTCGATGACGATCCCCGGACTCCGATCCAGCAAAGTGCCGGGGAAGAGTTCCGTCAGCATGACGGCGTGGTGATGATCTTGATGCACTACCGTCGCAGGGCTTCGCCTAAGCACCGCCACAATATTATCGAGGACTATGGTGGAGGGGGGCACCGCACACGGCTAAGAATATGATCACGCGGATCAACTTGTGTTCATGGGGTGCCCCTTGCCTCAGTATATAAAGGATGGAGGAGGAGGAGGAGGCCGGCCAAGGCAATTGGTGCGGCCAGGATGTGGAGTCCTACTAGGACTCCAAGTCCTAGTAGGAGTCCACCAAGAGGGGAGGAAGGGAGAAGGAAGTAGAGGAGAAGGAAAGGTGGCCGGCCCCCTTTTCCCTAGTCCAATTCGGACCAGAGGGGAGGGGGGCGCAGCAGCCCCTTGGCCCTTTCTTCTCTTCCCACTAAAGCCCATCAAGGCCCATTGCTTCTCCCGTAACTACCCGGTACTCCAAAAAATACCCGAATCACTCGGAACCTTTCCGATGTCCGAATATAGTCGTCCAATATATCGATCTTTACGTCTCGACCATTTCGAGACTCCTCGTCATGTCCCCGATCTCATCCAGGACTCTGAACTCCTTCGGTACATCAAAACTCATAAACTCATAATATAACTGTCATTGAAACCTTAAGCGTGCGGACCCTACGGGTTCGAGAACAATGTAGACATGACCGAGACATGTCTCCAGTCAATAACCAATAGCGGAACCTGGATGCTCATATTGGCTCCCACATATTCTACGAAGATCTTTATCGGTCAGACCGCATAACAACATACGTCGTTCCCTTTGTCATCGGTATGTTACTTGCCCGAGATTCGATCGTCGGTATCTCAATACCTAGTTCAATCTCGTTACCGGCAAGTCTCTTTACTCGTTCCGTAATACATCATCTCACAACTAACTCATTAGTTGCAATGCTTGCAAGGCTTTATGTGATGTGCATTATCGAGAGGGCCCAGAGATACCTCTCCGACAATCGGAGTGACAAACCCTAATCTCGAAATACGCCAACCCAACATGTACCTTTGGAGACACCTGTAGAGCTCCTTTATAATCACCCAGTTACGTTGTGACGTTTGGTAGCACGCAAAGTGTTCCTCCGGCAAACGGGAGTTGCATAATCTCATAGTCATAGGAACATGTATAAGTCATGAAGAAAGCAATAGCAACATACTAAACGATCGAGTGCTAAGCTAATGGAATGGTCAAGTCAATCAGATCATTCACCTAATGATGTGATCCCGTTAATCAAATAACAACTCTTTGTCCATGGTTAGGAAACATAACCATCTTCGATTAACGAGCTAGTCAAGTAGAGGCATACTAGTGACACTTTGTTTGTCTATGTATTCACACAAGTATTATGTTTCCGGTTAATACAATTCTAGCATGAATAATAAACATTTATCATGATATAAGGAAATAAATAATAACTTTATTATTGCCTCTAGGGCATATTTCCTTCAGTCTCCCACTTGCACTAGAGTCAATAATCTAGTTCACATTGCCATGTGATTTAACAGCAATAGTTCACATCACCATGTGATTAACACCCAAAGGGTTTACTAGAGTCGGTAATCTAGTTCACATCGCTATGTGATTAACACCCAAAGAGTACTAAGGTGTGATCATGTTTTGCTTTTTGAGATAATTTTAGTCAACGGGTCTGTCACATTCAGATCCGTAAGTATTTTGCAAATTTCTATGTCAACAATGCTCTGCACAGAGCTACTCTAGCTAATTGCTCCCACTTTCAATATGTATCCAGATTGAGACTTAGAGTCATCTGGATTAGTGTCAAAACTTGCATCAACGTAACCCTTTACGATGAACCTTTTTGTCACCTCCATAATCGAGAAATATATCCTTATTCCACTAAGGATAATTTTGACCGCTGTCCAGTGATCTACTCCTAGATCACTATTGTACTACCTTGCCAAAATCAGTGTAGGGTATACAATAGATCTGGTACATAGCATGGCATACTTTATAGAACCTATGGCTGAGGCATAGGGAATGACTTTCATTCTCTTTCTATCTTCTGTCGTGGTCGGGTTTTGAGTCTTACTCAATTTCACACCTTGTAACACAGACAAGAACTCTTTCTTTGACTGTTCTATTTTGAACTACTTCAAAATCTTGTCAAGGTATGTACTCATTGAAAAAAAAACTTATCAAGCGTCTTGATCTATCTCTATAGATCTTGATGTTCAATATGTCAGCAGCTTCACCGAGGTCTTTCTTTGGAAAATTCCTTTCAAACACTCCTTTATGCTTTGCAGAATAATTCTACATTATTTCCGATCAACAATATGTCATTCACATATACTAATCAGAAATATTGCAGTGCTCCCACTCACTTTCTTGTAAATACAGGCTTCACCGTAAGTCTGTATAAAACTATATGCTTTGATCAACTTATCAAAGCATATATTCCAACTCTTAGGATTGCTGGAGCTTGCATATTTTGTTAGCACCTTTAGGATTGACAAAACCTTCTGGTTGTATCATATACAACTCTTCTTTAATAAATCCATTAAGGAATGCAGTTTTGTTTATCCATTTGCCAGATTTCATAAAATGCGGCAATTGCTAACATGATTCGGACAGACTTAAGCATAGATACGAGTGAGAAACTCTCATCGTAGTCAACACCTTCAACTTGTCGAAAACCTTTTGCGACAATTCTAGCTTTGTAGATAGTAACACTACTATCAGCGTCCGTCTTCCTCTTGAAGATCCATTTATTCTCAATTGCTTGCCGATCATCGGGCAAGTCAAGCAAAGTCCATACTTTGTTCTCATACATGGATCCCATCTCAGATTTCATGGCCTCAAGCCATTTTGCGGAATCTGGGCTCACCATCGCTTCTTCATAGTTCGTAGGTTCGTCATGGTCAAGTAGCATGACCTCCAGAACAGGATTACCGTACCACTCTGGTGCGGATCTCACTCTGGTTTACCTACGAGATTCGGTAGTAACTTGATCTGAAGTTACATGATCATCATCATTAGCTTCCTCACTAATTGGTGTAGTAGTCACAGGAACAGATTTCTGTGAGGAACTACTTTCCAATAAGGGAGAAGGTACAATTACCTTATCAAGTTCTACTTTCCTCCCACTCACTTCTTTCGAGAGAACCTCCTTCTCTAGAAAGGATCCATTCTTAGCAACGAATGTCTTGCCTTTGATCTGTGATAGAAGGTGTACCCAACAGTAACTTTTTGGGTATCCTATGAAGACACAGTTTTCCGATTTGGGTTTGCGCTTATCAGGATGAAACTTTTTCACATAAGCATTGCAACCCCAAACTTTAAGAAACGACAACTTTGGTTTCTTGCCAAACCACAGTTCATACGGTGTCGTATCAACAGATTTAGATGGTGCCCTTTTAACGTGAATGCAGCTGTCTCTAATGCATAACCCCAAAACGATAGTGGTAGATTGGTAAGAGACATCATAGATTGCACTTATATCCAATAAAGTACGGTTATGACGTTCGGACACACCATTATGCTGTGGTGTTCCATGTGGCATGAGTTTGTGAAACTATTCCACATTGTTTTAATTGAAGTCCAAACTCGTAACTCAAATATTTGTCTCTGCGATCAGATCGTAGAAACTTTATTTTCTTGTCACGATGATTTTCCACTTCACTCTGAAATTCTTTGAACTTTTCAAATGTTTCAGACTTATGTTTCATCAAGTAGATATACCCATATCTGCTCAAATCATCTGTGAAGTTCAGAAAATAACGATACTTGCCGTGAGCCTTAACACTCATCGGACCGCATACATCAGTATGTATTATTTCCAATAAGTCAGTTGCTCGCTCCGGAGAACGGAGTCTTAGTCATCTTGCCCATGAGGCATGGTTCGCAAGCATCAAGTGATTCATAATCAAGTGATTCCAAAATCCCATCAGCATGGAGTTTCTTCATGCGCTTTACACCAATATGACCTAAACGGCAGTGCTACAAATAAGTTGCACTATCATTATTAACTTTGCATCTTTTGGTTTCAATATTATGATTATGTGTATCACTACGATCGAGATCCAACGAACTATTTTCATTGGGTATGTAACCATATAAGGTTTTATTCATGTAAACAGAACAACAGTTTATTCTCTTACTTAAATGAATAACCGTATTATAATAAACATGATCAAATCATATTCATGCTTAACGCAAACACCAAATAACACTTATTCAGGTTCAACACTAATCCCGAAAGTATAGGGAGTGTGCGATGATGATCATATCAATCTTGGAACCACTTCCAATACACATCGTCACTTCACCCTTAACTAGTCTCTGTTTATTCTGCAGCTCCCGTTTCGAGTTACTAATCTTAGCAACTGAACTAGTATCAAATACTGAGGGGTTGCTATAAACACTAGTAAAGTACACATCAATAACATGTATATCAAATATACTTATGTTCACTTTGCCATCCTTCTTATCTGCCAATCACTTGGGGTAGTTCTGCTTCCAGTGACCAGTCCCTTTGCAGTAGAAACACTTAGTCTCAGGCTTACGACCAGACTTGGGCTTCTTCACTTGAGTAGCAACTTGCTTGTTGTTCTTCTTGAAGTTCCCCTTCTTCCCTCTGCCCTTTTCTTGAAACTAGTGGTCTTGTCTACCATCAACACTTGATGTTTTTTCTCGATTTCTACCTTCGTCAATTTCCGCATTACGAAGAGCTTGGGAATCGTTTCCGTTATCCCTTGCATATCATAGTTCATCACTAAGTTCTACTAACTTGGTGATGGTGACTAGAGAATTCTGTCAATCACTATCTTATCTGGAAGATTAACTCCCACTTGATTCAAGCGATTGTAGTACTCAGACAATCTGGGCACATGCTCACTAGTTGAGCGATTCTCCTCCATCTTTTAGCTATAGAACTTGTTGGAGACTTCATATCTCTCAACTCGGGTATTTGCTTGAAATATTAACTTCAACTCCTGGAACATCTCATATGCTCCATGACGTTCAAAACATCTTTGAAGTCCCGATTCTAAGCCATTAAGCATGGTGCACTAAACTATCAAGTAGTCATCATATTGAGCTAGCCAAACGTTCATAACGTCTGCATCTGCTCCTGCAATAGGTCTGTCACCTAGCGGTGCATCAAGGACATAATTCTTCTGTGCAGCAATGAGGATAAACCTCAGATCACGGATCCAATCCGCATCATTGCTACTAACATCTTTCAACACAATTTTCTCTAGGAACATATCAAAATAAACACAGGGAAGCAACAATGCGAGCTATTGATCTACAACATAATTTGCAAAATACTACCAGGACTAAGTTCATGATAAATTTAAGTTCAATTAATCATATTACTTAAGAACTCCCACTTAGATAGACATCCCTCTAATCCTCTAAGTGATTACGTGATCCAAATCAACTAAACCATGTCCGATCATCACGTGAGATGGAGTAGTTTCATTGGTGAACATCACTATGTTGATCATATCTACTATATGATTCACGCTCGACCTTTCGGTCTCCGTGTTCCGAGGCCATATCTGTATATGCTTGGCTCGTCAAGTATAACCTGAGTATTCCACGTGTGCAACTGTTTTGCACCCGTTGTATTTGAACGTAGAGCCTATCACACCCGATCATCACGTGGTGTCTCAGCACGAAGAACTTTCGCAACGGTGCATACTCAAGGAGAACACTTCTTGATAATTAGTGAGAGATCATCTTATAATGCTACTGTCAATCAAAGCAAGATAAGATGCATAAAAGATAAACATCACATGCAATCAATATAAGTGATATGATATGGCCACCATTATCTTGTGCTTGTGATCTCCATCTTCGAAGCACCGTCATGATCACCATCGTCACCGGCGCGACACCTTGATCTCCATCGTAGCATCGTTGCTGTCTCGCCAATCTTATGCTTCCACGACCATCGCTACCGCTTAGTGATAAAGTAAAGCATTACAGCGTGATTGCATTGCATACAATAAAGCGACAACCATATGGCTCCTGCCAGTTGCCGATAACTCGGTTACAAAACATGATCATCTCATACAATAAAATTTAGCATCATGTCTTGACCATATCACATCACAACATGCCCTGCAAAAACAAGTTAAACGTCCTCTACTTTGTTGTTGCAAGTTTTACGTGGCTGCTACGGGCTTAAGCAAGAACCAATCTTACCTACGCATCAAAACCACAACGATAGTTTGTCAAGTTGGTACTGTTTTAACCTTCGCAAGGACCGGACGTAGCCACACTCGGTTCAACTAAAGTTGGACAAACTGTCACCCGCAAGCCACCTATGTGCAAAGCACGTCAGGAGAACCGGTCTCGTGTAAGCGTACGCGTAATGTCGGTCCGGGCCGCTTCGTCCAACAATACCGCCGAACCAAAGTATGACATGCTGGTAAGCAGTATGACTTATATCGCCCACAACTCACTTGTGTTCTACTCGTGCATATAACATCAACATATAAAACCTAGGCTCGGATGCCACTATTGGGGAACGTAGTAATTTCAAAAAAATTCCTAGGCACACACAAGATCATGGTGATGCATAGCAATGAGAGGGGAGAGTGTGATCTACGTACCCTTGTAGATCGACAACGGAAGCGTTTGGTTGATGTAGTCGTACGTCTCCACGGCCCGACCGATCAAGCACCGAAACTACGGCACCTCCGAGTTCTAGCACACGTTCAGCTCGATGACGATCCCCGGACTCCGATCCAGCAAAGTGTCGGGGAAGAGTTCCGTCAGCACGACGGCATGGTGACGATCTTGATGCACTACCGTCGCAGGGCTTCGCCTAAGCACCGCTACAATATTATCGAGGACTATGGTGGAGGGGGGCACCGCACACGGCTAAGAATATGATCACACGGATCAACTTGTGTTCATGGGGTGCCCCTTGCCTCAGTATATAAAGGATGGAGGAGGAGGCCGGCCAAGTCAATTGGTGCGGCCAGGATGTGGAGTCCTACTAGGACTCCAAGTCCTAGTAGGAGTCCACCAAGAGGGGAGGAAGGGAGAAGGAAGTAGAGGAGAAGGAAAGGTGGCCGGCCCCCTTTTCCCTAGTCCAATTCGGACCAGAGGGGAGGGGGGCGCAGCAGCCCCTTGGCCCTTTCTTCTCTTCCCACTAAAGCCCATCAAGGCCCATTGCTTCTCCCGTAACTACCCGGTACTCCAAAAAATACCCGAATCACTCGGAACCTTTCCGATGTCCGAATATAGTCGTCCAATATATCGATCTTTATGTCTCGACCATTTCGAGACTCCTTGTCATGTCTCCGATCTCATCCGGGACTCCGAACTCCTTCGGTACATCAAAACTCATAAACTCATAATATAACTGTCATTGAAACCTTAAGCATGCGGACCCTACGGGTTCGAGAACAATGTAGACATGACCGAGACAAGTCTCCAGTCAATAACCAATAGCGGAACCTGGATGCTCATATTGGCTCCCACATATTCTACGAAGATCTCTATCGGTCAGACCGCATAACAACATACGTTGTTCCCTTTGTCATCGGTATGTTACTTGCCTGAGATTCGATCGTCGGTATCTCAATACCTAGTTCAATCTCGTTACCGGCAAGTCTCTTTACTCGTTCCGTAATACATCATCTCACAACTAACTCATTAGTTGCAATGCTTGCAAGGCTTTATGTGATGTGCATTACCGAGAGGGCCCAGAGATACCTCTCCGACAATCGGAGTGACAAATCCTAATCTCGAAATACGCCAACCCAACATGTACCTTTGGAGACACCTGTAGAGCTCCTTTATAATCACCCAGTTACGTTGTGACGTTTGGTAGCACACAAAGTGTTCCTCCGGCAAACGGGAGTTGCATAATCTCATAGTCATAGGAACATGTATAAGTCATGAAGAAAGCAATAGCAACATACTAAACGATCGAGTGCTAAGCTAATGGAATGGGTCAAGTCAATCAGATCATTCACCTAATGATGTGATCCCGTTAATCAAATAACAACTCTTTGTCCATGGTTAGGAAACATAACCATCTTCGATTAACGAGCTAGTCAAGTAGAGGCATACTAGTGACACTTTGTTTGTCTATGTATTCACACAAGTATTATGTTTCCGGTTAATACAATTCTAGCATGAATAATAAACATTTATCATGATATAAGGAAATAAATAATAACTTTATTATTGCCTCTAGGGCATATTTCCTTCATGGGTTCGAAAGGAAAATGAATGCTGATGGCTCTTACTGGAAACTTGAGGAGTACCCCAAAACCACATGGGTTGCTGCAAAGGGACCTTTAGTGGATCCATCCACCCTATCTGGCTTCACTTGTGCTAATCCCATTGTTATTGATGAATCCTTTGATGCAAACTATAAACTGTTTAAGAATCAGAAGGGTGAAGTGTTTGCCAGGTATATTGGTACTAACTGCAGGAATGGACCGCCTATGAAGAAAGTCTGGGTGCCGAAAAGGTGTTTGGAGAATCTTCCTGTGAATGTCATCATGACACCACAGGTGAAGAAGACAAACCCCAGACCACAGGCTTCATACGGTCCAAAGGCTTCATATAGACAGAGGACTCACCTGAGTCGCACTAACGCAAATGTTTTGCAGGGAAGCCATACTCAGGCCTGTGAATATGAGCGTGTTTCATCAAACCGCCATGTTCATAAGACGAAGAACTATTCTGCTTATTCTTATGAGTACTATTGTCCACCTGCAAGACTTTTTGCTAGGGTTCCAAAGCCAAAGTTCTCAGATGCTGCACTTGGACTCATTGCTTCGAAGCCACCCTTGAAGATGTGGGTGGCTAAGAAAGTTGAACTCTCTTTTGCAAGGAAAGGTCTCCAGCCGAAAACCAAAATCGTCTGAAGCTATTGCTGGGGACCTTAAACATCTTGTAGGGCACAAGATCAAATGCCCAAATGGTCTTATTATGTACTTTGTTCCCGAGTCGCTTGCTACTTGCTCTATCAGTCCTAATCTCGATCTAAGCTTTCATAATCCACTGGCTCGTCAAATGTTTTTCCTTCACAATTCTCTTCGTGAAGCCTATCCCCCTAACTGCACTGTAGGGTACGACACCAGCTACTTCAGAATGGATTATTGATAGTGGGTGTACCAATCGCATGACTGGCAAGCGAAGCCTTCTTATGGACTCAACCTTACGTCCATCTGACAAAAGTCACATCACATTTGCTGACACTGGTAAAAGTAAGGTATTGGGTCTAGGTAGAGTTGCAATCTCAAAGGATCAACACATGGATAAAGTCATGCTTGTTGAATCCCTTGGTTTCAACTTAATGTCTGTCTCAATGCTTTGCGATTTAAACATGATTGTGGTGTTTGGAAAATATCGTTGCCTTGTTCTAATGGAATCTTACAAGTCTCTAGTGTTTGAAGGTATCGGAAAGATGATTTGTACGTGGTAGATTTCTCAGCAGGACCACAGCTTGTCGTATGTCTTCTAGCAAAAGCTTTAGAATGCTGGCTCTGGCATCGGAGGCTAGGGCATGCTGGCATGAGGAACTTGCACACTCTTGCAAGAAAGAAGCATTTCATAGGCATCGAGGGTGTCAAGTTCAAGAAGGATCACTTATGCGGTGCCTGTGAAGCAGGAAAGATGACGAGGGCCAAGCATCTCTCGAAGAAAATCATGACAACGACTCAACCCTTCGAACTGCTCCACATGGATCTTTTCGGTCCCACTCATTACTCAACACTTACTACTACTGCTTGTCTCTATGGCTTTGTCATTATTGATGATTATTCAAGATATACTTGGGTGCATATAATCCTCTACAAGACTGAAGTGCAGGATGTCTTCAGACGCTTCGCCAATCGAGCAATGAACAACTATGCCGTCAAGATAAAGCACATCAGAAGTGACAATGGCACTGAATTCAAGAACACTGGCCTAGATACATATCTTGATACTTTGGGCATCACACATGAATTCTCAGCTCCGTACACGCCATAGCAGAATGGCATCGTCGAACGCAAGAACAGAACACTTATTGAGATGGCTCAGACGATGCTTGATGAATACAAGACTCCAAGAAAATTCTAGCCTGAAGCCATTGATACTGCATGCCATATCATCAACCGTGTTTATCTTCACAAGCTTCTGAACAAGACATCCTATGAGCTCCTTACTAGCAAGAAGCCAAATGTCAGTTGCTTCAGAGTATTTGGTGCCAGGTGCTGGATCAAGGATCCACATCACACTTCAAAATTTGCACCAAAAGCACATGAAGGTTTTATGCTTGGATATGGAAAGGATTCGCACTCCTACAGAGTCTTCAATCTCTTTCACTATAAAGTGGTTGAAACAGTGGATGTGCGGTTCGATGAGACTAACGGCTCGCAAAGAGAGCACCTGCCAAATGTGCTAGATGAAGTTCCATCCAGTGAATCAAGCAAACTTATGGGAACTGGAGAAATCATACCTTTTGAAGCTCAGCCTGAAGAGGAACTTATCATCTCTACACCTGATCAACCTGAAGACAATGATCAACCTGAAGACAATGCTCAGCCTGAAGACAATCCTTCTAACGATGACAATGATCAGCAAGAGCAAAATCTTCATCCTGTACATCCTCGTGTTGCAAATGAAGTACAGATTGAGAGAATAATTGATAGCATCAATGCACCAGGTCCACTCACTCATTCAAGGGCAACACAGCTAGCAAATTTCTATGGGCACTTCGCATTTGTCTCAATATCTGAACCCAAGAAAGTTGATGAAGCCTTCATGGAACCTGAATGGATTCAAGCTATGCAAGAAGAGCTTCAACAGTTTGAGCTGAATAATGTATGGGAACTGGTTAAGTGTCCTGATCCTCGCAAGCACAATATAATAGGCACCAAATGGATATATCGCAACAAGCAAGATGAGCATGGTCAAGTTGTTAGAAACAAAGCTTGTCTCGTTGCTCAAGGATATACTCAAGTTGAAGGATTGACTTTGATGAGACATTTGCTCCTGTGGCTAGACTTGAAGCCATACGCATACTGCTGGCCTATGCAAATCATCATAACATTCTTCTGCATCAAATGGATGTGAAGAGCGCTTTTCTCAATGGCAAGATTGATGAAGAAGTGTATGTTGCACAACCGCCTGGCTTTGAAGATCCAAAACATCCTGACATGGTGTACAAGCTCAACAAGGCACTATATGGCCTCAAACAAGCCCCTAGGGCTTGGTATGACACACCCAAAGACTTCCTAAAGAGCAAAGGCTTCAAACCTGGTTCCCTCGACCCCACTCTCTTCACGAAGACATATGATGGTGAACTGTTTGTGTGCCAAATATATGTGGATGACATTATCTTCGGCTGCACCAATCAGAAATACACTGATGAGTTTGGATATATGATGCAAGAGCAATATCAGATGTCCATGATGGGAGAGCTGAAGTTCTTCCTTGGTCTTCAAATATGTCAGCAACGCAACGACATCTTTATATCTCAAGAGAAATACCTCAAAGATTGCCTGAAGAAATTTGGAATGCAAGATTGCAAAGGCTACACGACGCCAATGCCAGCCAAACATCATCTGGGTCCCGACGACAATGGTAAAGAGTTCGATCAAAAGGTATACCGCTCCATGATTGGTTCCTTACTTTATTTATGTGCATCTAGGCCAGATATCATGCTTAGTGTTTGCATGTGTGCCCGGTTCCAAGCGGCACCAAAGGAATCACATCACTTAGCTGTGAAGCGAATTCTCAGATATTTGGCTCACACCCCAACACTAGGATTATGGTACCCAAAGGGCTCAGAGTTTGATCTAGTTGGATTCTCGGATGCTGATTATGCTGGTGACAAGGTGGATCGCAAGTCTACATTAGGCACATGTCATTTTCTGGGACGATCACTTGTATGTTGGTCTTCAAAGAAGCAGAACTGTGTATCTCTCTCCACTGCTGAATCTGAATACATTGCTGCTGGATCTTGCTGTGCTCAGCTTCTATGGATGAAGCAAACACTCAAAGACTATGGCATTCACCTGAAGAAAGTGCCACTCTACTGCGACAACGAAAGCGCCATCAAGATTGCCAACAACCCAGTTCAGCACTCGAAGGCAAAGCACATTAAAATTCGTCATCACTTTCTCGGAGATCATGTTGTGAAGGAAGATATTGATATCATACACGTCAACACTAAAGAGCAATTGGAAGATATCTTCACCAAACCCTTGGGTGAGAAGAGGTTTTGCAAGTTATGGTGTGAGCTAAATATCTTGGAATCCTCAAATGTCCTGTGATCAGGCACACATCCTAACACTTATGCATGTTGATGACTTAGATGTGCAACACACGAAGTAAAGTATATCTTCAATCAATGAAGACTTACATTCTGAGTGTGAATACATTAACGTGGAATTTGACTTTGGAGCGCCACGATAATTGTGCGCCGTGTCTGGGTCTAATACTTCCTATACGGTGGGTAATGCCATCACCAAATTCTTCTGTTTGAAGTGTTTTACCCATGGCGTTACATGTGCTATGTCTTCGCATTTTGTTTGTCTTCATTTTCAACTTGTCTTCATGATTATCTTCACTATGTTGACTTGATTGTCTTCTGATATATACATACTAGTGTTCTGTCCTCTACAGCATTCACTTATAGCTATGTCTTCCTTGTTGAATCTTTTGAACTAAGTGAATGTGATCGGACCCTAATCTCTCTATGCTTTCTATCTCAAACTCTATCTGTCCAAATCATATGCATTCTATTGAAACTGTCGAATGTCTTCTCTGCATCCTAGTCAGCAGAAGATACAGAGACAAACATCAAGTCCATTTTCAATGCTAATTCCTTCACCTGAAACCCGGAGAAGTGGGAACGACCACCCGACAATCCAGGCGTGCGTGGGAACATGGAACAACCTCCGATATGTTGCATGATGGCCACGTGTCCTTCAGATGTGAATCGCCAGGGGCACCTGTGTAATAACACGGTGTCGTCCCTGACCCTATAAATACACGCCTCACCACAGTCATTATCCTTTCTTCCACTCTCGCACAAACCCTAGCACCACCGCTAGCCCTCGACGACGCTGGCGACGAAGCGCTTAGCTGCCGCGACCTCACCGACACCGTCTTCACGCCGGCCGCGGACATCGTCTTCTCCGCCGTCGTCGTAGGTGTCCTCCGTCGCCAAGTTAGGGCATGGACGATCGAACTGCTCGGCCTCCTCTCCCACTCCGTCTAGCAGTTCTTCATGTGGTAAATAAAACCTCCTTTTTACGGCCCCTTTGATCCTATAGATTCATCACTTTCTACCACAAGCAGTTTCTGTTCACACAAGTTGGATCTATTTCATACTGCATCTCATAATATGCCTAGTATATTCACTTATGCTTCACAAAGTAGTTAGATTTCTCACTTGTACTTATTCGTGGATTCGTACAAATCTGGAACCAACTCTCTATCTATGAGTGAATGTCTTCGCACTATGAGGTCAATGTCTTCTAAACTGATTTATCTTCAAAATCTTCTGAGAATGCATATGACCTCTTCCCCTTCCCTCGCACCTTAATGCTGTCATAGGTACATGTCCGTGGGAGAATCCCTTGGTTCTCATAGTCTGCATTCGTTTGCAGAATTCTTACAGCATCACATTAACTCTCCCGAAGCCAGTTCCTATTTGACCAGAAAGCGGAAGCCTTTGAAGCCTTTAAACATGTTGAAGCCCTTCAGTTTAAGCTTCATGGCACCAGAGAAACCTACAAGAAAGGGTGGCAGACAGCATCGTGGAAACACCTCAAGAGATTTGCCTCCTGACCTCTATGAGCTATACAAGACAGATCCAGAGGAGGACTACAATCAGCGAAAAACTCGAATCCAATGGATTCGAAGATATTGGGCAGAACAGTGGTTCAAGTACAGGTTCGTGACCCAGGAGTATGCTGAGAAGAATGCCATCAAATGACCATGGGGAGACATTCTATACAGAAATATTCAACCCAAGTCCAGAGCTGAAGCCATTGAATAAGGCTTCTATCCTTGCATGGTCCGTGGACCGCAGCCTGCGGATGCAGACCCATCTTCATTACTGTGGTGCCGCGATGATAATATGTTCAAGCGCAACCTTCAGTTTGCCAGGAACTTGACCAAAGAGAACAATAAGTCACGAGGCTTAGACTTCAATCCAGGCCCCTCTGCTCCTCGTGCTGATGGCTCACGCGAAGCTGAACCCAATCTTGTTGGGCCCTTCTACAACCTGGAAGGTCTCATCACTCATATCATGGTTTAAGGGACAGCCGTGGATGAGCCTGCAGATGACGCTGAATCTGATGAAGCGCCTACACCACCGAAGCCAAAGAAACTGAAGAAGCCTAAAGCTTCAAAGCCTGCTCCTGCACCAAAGGTCTTACAGGCGAAGCCTCTGGCCACTGCACCTCCTGAACACAGTGTGCAGTCTGAAGATTTGTCACGCATCTCCAAGCCCTCGAGAGTAAAGATGCCCTTGCAACCCACCAGCCAAGAACTGACTGCTGCTGCTATTTTGCGCAATGACGCCATTGATCTGTCCAGCGATGAAGATCTTGCAGATGACGCTCTTGAGCAACTGATTAAGAGCAAAGAAGAAGTAGAAATCTTCAATGATTTGCCTCTCTTTGACGTAGCAATCCTTCACAACTTCATTGATGAGTGGTTTGAAACCCCCAATCTCAGCTTTGATGATCTGCAACTTCCAATTGGCCTCAGCGTCGCTTTCACTGGCGCCATTGCTTCTGAGCTAGCTCTAGCTCAGCGCATCGTTGAACTAAAGCAAAAGATCGACTATGATAAAGCTCAGTTCAAGCAGCACATGGCAAAGCTCAGCGTGCAAGATGTCAAGAACTTCATGTTGGAAATATGCCCTAGAGGCAATAATAAAAGCATTATTATTATATTTCCTTGTTCATGATAATTGTCTTTATTCATGCTATAATTGTGTTATCCGGAAATCGTAATACATGTGTGAATAACAGACACCGACATGTCCCTAGTGAGCCTCTAGTTGACTAGCTCGTTGATCAACAGATAGTCATGGTTTCCTGACTATGGACACTGGATGTCATTGATAACGAGATCACATCATTGGGAGAATGATGTGATGGACAAGACCCAATCCTAAACATAGCACAAGATCGTATAGTTCGTTTGCTAGAGTTTTCCAATGTCAAAGTATCTTTTCCTTAGACCATGAGATCGTGTAACTCCCGGATACCGTAGGAGTGCTTTGGGTATGCCAAACGTCACAACGTAACTGGGTGACTATAAAGGTAGACTACGGGTATCTCCGAAAGTGTCTGTTGGGTTACATGGATCAAGACTGGGATTTGTCACTCCGTATGACGGAGAGGTATCACTGGGCCCACTCGGTAATGCATCATCATAATGAGCTCAGAGTGACCAAGTGTCTGGTCACGGGATCATGCATTACGGTACGAGTAAAGTGACTTGCCGGTAACGAGATTGAACGAGGTATTGGGATACCGACGATCGAATCTCGGGCAAGTAACATATCGATAGACAAAGGGAATAGCGTACGGGGTTGATAGAATCCTCGACATCATGGTTCATCCGATGAGATCATCGTGGAGCATGTGGGAGCCAACATGGGTATCCAGATCCCGCTGTTGGTTATTGACCAGAGAGTCGTCTCGGTCATGTCTGCTTGTCTCCCGAACCCGTAGGGTCTACACACTTAAGGTTCGGTTACGCTAGGGTTGTAGGGATATGTATATGCAGTAACCCGAATGTTGTTCGGAGTCCCGTATGAGATCCCGGACGTCACGAGGAGTTCCGGAATGGTCCGGAGGTAAAGATTTATATATGGGAAGTCCTGTTTCGGGCATCGGGACAAGTTTCGGGGTTATCGGTATTGTACCGGGACCACCGGAGGGGTCCCGGGGGCCCACCGGGTGGGGCCACCCATCCCCGGGGGCCACATGGGCTGTAGGGGGTGCGCCTTGGCCTGCTTGGGCCAAGGGCACCAGCCCCACAAGGCCCATGCGCCTAGGGTTTCCAAGGGGGAGGAGTCCTACTAGTGGACACAAGGACACGTTCCGCACCAGAGTGGTACGGCAACCCTGTCTTGGAAATCATGTTGTTAGACAACGGTGAACCTTCGAACTATGAAGAAGCGATGGCGGGCCCGGATTCCGACAAATGGCTAGAAGCCATGAAATCCGAGATAGGATCCATGTATGAAAACGAAGTATGGACTTTGACTGACTTGCCCGTTGAACGGCGAGCCATAGAAAATAAATGGATCTTTAAGAAGAAGACAGACGCGGATGGTAATGTGACCATCTATAAAGCTCGGCTTGTCGCTAAGGGTTATCGACAAGTTCAAGGGGTTGACTACGATGAGACTTTCTCACCGGTAGCGAAGCTGAAGTCCGTCCGAATCATGTTAGCAATTGCCGCATTCTATGATTACGAAATATGGCAAATGGACGTCAAAACGGCATTCCTTAATGGTTTCCTTAAGGAAGAATTGTATATGATGCAGCCGGAAGGTTTTGTCGATCCTAAGAATGCTGAAAAAGTGTGCAAGCTCCAACGCTCGATTTATGGGCTGGTGCAAGCATCTCGGAGTTGGAACATTCGCTTTGATGA
Source organism: Triticum dicoccoides (assembly GCF_002162155.2). Lineage (NCBI taxonomy): Eukaryota > Viridiplantae > Streptophyta > Magnoliopsida > Poales > Poaceae > Triticum > Triticum dicoccoides. The sequence continues at coordinate 382,564,726 of NC_041382.1, read as the reverse complement.
GATGATCAAAGCGTTTGGGTTTACACAGACTTATGGAGAAGCCTGCGTTTACAAGAAAGTGAGTGGGAGCTCTGTAGCATTTCTCATATTATATGTAGATGACATACTTCTGATGGGAAATGATATAGAACTCTTGGACAGCATCAAGGCCTACTTGAATAAAAGTTTTTCAATGAAGGACCTTGGAGAAGCTGCTTATATATTAGGCATCAAAATCTATAGAGATAGATCGAGACGCCTCATAGGTCTTTCACAAAGCACATACCTTGATAAGATATTGAAGAAGTTCAATATGGATCAATCCAAGAAGGGGTTCTTGCCTGTGTTACAAGGTATGAAATTGAGCTCAGCTCAATGTCCGACCATGGCAGAAGATATAGAAGAGATGAGCGTCATCCCCTATGCCTCAGCCATAGGTTCTATTATGTATGCCATGCTGTGTACCAGACCTGATGTTAACCTTGCCGTCAGTTTGGTAGGAAGGTACCAAAGTAATCCCGGCAAGGAACACTGGACAGCGGTCAAGAATATCCTGAAGTACCTGAAAAGGACTAAGAAAATGTTTCTCGTTTATGGAGGTGACGAAGAGCTCGTCGTAAAGGGTTACGTCGACGCTAGCTTCGACACAGATCTGGATGACTCTAAGTCACAAACCGAATACGTGTATATTTTGAATGGTGGGCAGTAAGCTGGTGCAGTTGCAAGCAAAGCGTCGTGGCGGGATCTACATGTGAAGCGGAGTACATGGCAGCCTCGGAGGCAGCACATGAAGCAATATGGGTGAAGGAGTTCATCACCGACCTAGGAGTCATACCCAATGCGTCGGGGCCGATCAAGCTCTTCTGTGACAACACTGGAGCTATTGCACTTGCCAAGGAGCCCAGGTTTCACAAGAAGACAAGGCACATCAAGCGTCGCTTCAACTCCATTCGTGAAAATGTTCAAGATGGAGACATAGAGATTTGTAAAGTACATACGGACCTGAATGTAGCAGATCCGTTGACTAAACCTCTCCCTAGAGCAAAACATGATCAACACCAGAATTCCATGGGTGTTCGATTCATCACAATGTAACTAGATTATTGACTCTAGTGCAAGTGGGAGACTGTTGGAAATATGCCCTAGAGGCAATAATAAAAGCATTATTATTATATTTCCTTGTTCATGATAATTGTCTTTATTCATGCTATAATTGTGTTATCTGGAAATCGTAATACATGTGTGAATAACAGACACCGACATGTCCCTAGTGAGCCTCTAGTTGACTAGCTCGTTGATCAACAGATAGTCATGGTTTCCTGACTATGGACACTGGATGTCATTGATAATGAGATCACATCATTGGGAGAATGATGTGATGGACAAGACCCAATCCTAAACATAGCACAAGATCGTATAGTTCGTTTGCTAGAGTTTTCCAATGTCAAAGTATCTTTTCCTTAGACCATGAGATCGTGTAACTCCCGGATACCGTAGGAGTGCTTTGGGTATGCCAAACGTCACAACGTAACTGGGTGACTATAAAGGTAGACTACGGGCATCTCCGAAAGTGTCTGTTGGGTGACATGGATCAAGACTGGGATTTGTCACTCCGTATGACGGAGAGGTATCACTGGGCCCACTCGGTAATGCATCATCATAATGAGCTCAGAGTGACCAAGTGTCTGGTCACGGGATCATGCATTACGGTACGAGTAAAGTGACTTGCCGGTAACGAGATTGAACGAGGTATTGGGATACCGAAGATCGAATCTCGGGCAAGTAACATATCGATAGACAAAGGGAATAGCGTACGGGATTGATTAAATCCTCGACATCGTGGTTCATCCGATGAGATCATCGTGGAGCATGTGGGAGCCAACATGGGTATCCAGATCCCGCTGTTGGTTATTGACCGGAGAGTCATCTCGGTCATGTCTGCTTGTCTGCCGAACCCGTAGGGTCTACACACTTAAGGTTCGGTGACGCTAGGGTTATGAAGATATGTATATGCAGAAACCCGAATGTTGTTCGGAGTCCCGGATGAGATCCCGGACGTCACGAGGAGTTCCGGAATGGTCCAGAGGTAAAGAATTATATATAGGAAGTGCTATTTCGGGCATCGGGACAAGTTTCGGGGTTATCGGTATTGTACCGGGACCACCGGAAGGGTCCCGGGGGTCCACCGGGTGGGGCCACCTGTCCCGGGGGGCCATATGGGCTGTAGGGAGTGCGCCTTGGCCTAGATGGGCCAAGGGCACCAGCCCCTATAGGCCCATGCGCCTAGGGTTTTCCCCTAGGAGGAGTCCTAGTGGTGGAAGGCACCCCTAGGTGCCTTGGGGGGGAGGGAAACCTCCCCTAGGCCGCCGCCCCCCTAGTAGATCTCATCTACTAGGGCCGGCCAACCCCCTTGGCACCCCTATATATAGTGGGGGAGAGGAGGGACTTAATACACCAGCCCCTGGCGCCTCCATCTTTCCCCGTTACGTCTCTTCCTCGTAGTCTCGGCGAAGCCCTGCTGCTGTGACGCCCTGCATCCACCACCACGCCGTCGTGCTGCTGGATCTTCATCAACCTCTCCTTTCCCCTTGCTGGATCAAGAAGGAGGAGACGTCTCCCGTCCCGTACGTGTGTTGAACGCGGAGGTGCCGTCCGTTCGGCGCTGGTCATCGGTGATTTGGATCACGTCGAGTACGACTACATCATCACCGTTCTTTTGAACGCTTCTGCTCGCGATCTACAAAGGTATGTAGATGCATCTAATCACTCGTTGCTAGATGAACTCCTAGATGATCTTGGTGAAACGAGTAGGAAAATTTTTGTTTTCTGCAACGTTCCCCAACAGTGGTATCAGAGCTAGGTCTATGCGTAGTTCTTCTTGCGCGAGTAGAACACAATTTGTTGTGGGCGTAGATTTGTCAACTTTCTTTCCGTTACTAGTCCTTTCTTGCTTCAGCGGTATTGTGGGATGAAGCGGCCCGGACCAACCTTACACGTACGCTTACGTGAGACCGGTTCCACCGACTAACATGCACTAGTTGCATAAGGTGGCTGGCGGGTGTCTGTCTCTCCTACTTTAGTTGGAGCGGAATCGATGAACAGGGTCCTTATGAAGGGTAAATAGAAGTTGACAAATCACGTTGTGGCTTTAACGTAGGTAAGAAAACGTTCTTGCTAGAACCCTAATTCAGCCACGTAAAACTTGCAACAACAATTAGAGGACGTCTAACTTGTTTTTGCAGCAAGTGGTTTGTGATATGATATGGCCAAAGTTGTGATGAATGATGAATGATCTATATGTGATGTATGAGATGTTCATGCTATTGTAATAGGATTCACGACTTGCATGTCGATGAGTATGACAACCGGCAGGAGCCATAGGAGTTGTCTTTAATCTTTTATATGACCTGCGTGTCATCAAGAAACGCCATGTAAATTACTTTACTTTATTGCTAAACGCGTTAGCCATAGTAGTAGAAGTAATAGTTGGCGAGCAACTTCATGGAGACACGATGATGGAGATCATGATGATGGAGATCATGGTGTCAAGCCGGTGACAGGATGATCATGGAGCCCCAAGATGGAGATCAAAGGGGCTATGTGATATTGGCCATATCATGTCACGTTTATTATTTGATTGCATGTGATGTTTATCATGTTTTGCATCTTGTTTACTTAGAACGACGGTAGTAAATAAGATGATCCCTCACAATAAATTCAAGAAGTGTTCCCCCTAACTGTGCACCGTTGCGACAGTTCGCTGTTTCAAAACACCACGTGATGATCGGGTGTTTTATTCAGACGTTCACATACAACGGGTGTAAGACAGATTTACACATGCAAACACTTAGGTTGACTTGACGAGCCTAGCATGTACAGACATGGCCTCGGAACACAGAAGACCGAAAGGTCGAGCATGAGTCGTATAGAAGATACGATCAACATGAAGATGTTCACCCATGTTGACTAGTCCGTCTCACGTGATGATCGGACACGGTCTAGTTTAACTCGGATCATGTAATACTTAGATGACTGGAGGGATGTCTAATCTAAGTGGGAGTTCACTAATAATTTGATTAGTTGAACTTAATTATCATGAACTTAGTCTAAAATATTTTACAATATGTCTTGTAGATCAAATGGCCAACGTAGTCCTCAACTTCAACATGTTCCTAGAGAAAACTAAGCTGAAAGACGATGGCAGCAACTATACGGACTGGGTCCGGAACCTGAGGATCATCCTCATAGCTGCCAAGAAAGATTATGTCCTACAAGCACCGCTTGGTGACGCACCCGTTCTCCCTGCAGAACAAGATGTTATGAACGCTTGGCAGGCACGTTCCGATGACTACTCCCTCGTTCAGTGCGGCATGCCTTACAGCCTAGAGCCGGGGCTCCAAAAGCGTTTTGAGAGACATGGAGCATATGAGATGTTCGAAGAGCTGAAAATGGTTTTCCAAGCTCATGCCCGGGTCGAGAGATATGAAGTCTCCGACAAATTCTTCAGCTGTAAGATGGAGGAAAACAGTTCTGTCAGTGAGCACATACTCACTATGTCTGGGTTGCATAACCGCTTGACTCAGCTGGGAGTTAATCTTCCGGATGATGCGGTCATTGACAGAATCCTCCAGTCGCTTCCACCAAGCTACAAGAGCTTTGTGATGAACTTCAATATGCAGGGGATGGAAAAGACCATTCCTGAAGTATTTTCTATGCTGAAATCAGCAGAGGTAGAAGTCAGGAAGGAACATCAAGTGTTGATGGTCAATAAAACCACTAAGTTCAAGAAAGGCAAGGGTAAAAAGTACTTCAAGAAGGACGGCAAGGAGGTTGCCGCGCCCGGCAAGCAAGCTGCCGGGAAGAAGCCAAAGAATGGACCCAAGCCCGAGACTGAGTGCTTTTATTGCAAGGGAAGTGGTCACTGGAAGCGGAACTGCCCTAAGTACTTAGCGGATAAGAAGGCCGGCAAAACGAAAGGTATATGTGATATACATGTAATTGATGTGTACCTTACTAGTGCCCGTAGTGGCTCCTGGGTATTTGATACCGGTGCAGTTGCTCACATTTGTAACTCAAAGCAGGGGCTGCGGAATAAGCGGAAACTGGCAAAGGACGAGGTGACGATGCGCGTCGGGAATGGTTCCAAGGTCAATGTGATCGCCGTCGGCACGCTACCTCTGCATCTCCCTTCGGGATTAGTTTTAAACCTTAATAATTGTTATTTAGTGCCAGCTTTGAGCATGAACATTGTATCGGGATCTCGTTTATTTCGAGATGGCTACTCTTTTAAATCTGAGAATAATGGTTGTTCCATTTTTATGAGAGATATGTTTTATGGTCATGCTCCTATGGTGAATGGTTTATTCTTTATGAATCTCGAACGTGATGCTACACATGTTCATAATGTGAGTACCAAAAGAAGTAAGGTTGATAATGATAGTCCCACATACTTGTGGCACTGCCGCCTTGGTCACATAGGTGTTAAACGCATGAAGAAGCTCCATGCTGATGGACTTTTAGAGTCTCTTGATTATGAATCATTTGACACGTGCGAACCATGCCTTATGGGTAAAATGACCAAGACTCCGTTCTCAGGAACAATGGAGCGAGCAACCGACTTATTGGAAATCATACATACTGATGTGTGCGGTCCGATGAGTGTTGAGGCTCGCGGTGGCTATCGTTATGTTCTCACTCTCACTAATGATTTAAGTAGGTATGGGTATATCTACTTAATGAAACACAAGTCTGAAACCTTTGAAAAGTTCAAGGAATTTCAGAGTGAGGTTGAAAATCAACGTGATAGGAAAATCAAGTTTCTGCGATCAGATCGTGGAGGAGAATACTTGAGTCACGAGTTTGGGGCACACTTAAGAAAATGTGGAATAGTTTCACAACTCACGCCGCCTGGAACACCTCAGCGTAATGGTGTGTCCGAACGTCGTAATCGCACTCTGTTAGATATGGTGCGATCTATGATGTCTCTTACCGATTTACCGCTTTCTTTTTGGGGCTATGCTTTAGAGACTGCCGCATTACTTTAAATAGGGCTCCGTCGAAATCCGTTGAGACGACACCGTATGAATTATGGTTTGGAAAGAAACCTAAGCTGTCGTTTCTAAAAGTTTGGGGATGCGATGCTTATGTCAAGAAACTTCAACCTGAAAAGCTCGAACCCAAGTCGGAAAAATGCGTCTTCATAGGATACCCAAAAGAAACTATTGGGTACACCTTCTACCTCAGATCCGAAGGCAAGATCTTTGTTGCCAAGAATGGGTCCTTTCTGGAGAAAGAGTTTCTCTCGAAAGAAGTAAGTGGGAGGAAAGTAGAGCTTGATGAAGTATTACCTCTTGAACCGGAAAATGGCGCAACTCAAGAAAATGTTCCTGAGGTGCCTGCACCGACTAGAGAGGAAGTTAATGATCAAGATACTTCTGATCAAGCCCCTACTGAAATTCGAAGGTCCACAAGGACACGTTCCGCACCAGAGTGGTACGGCAACCCTGTCTTGGAAATCATGCTGTTAGACAACGGTGAACCTTCGAACTATGAAGAAGCGATGGCGGGCCCGGATTCCGACAAATGGCTAGAAGCCATGAAATCCGAGATAGGATCCATGTATGAAAACAAAGTATGGACTTTGACTGACTTGCCCGATGAGCGGCGAGCCATAGAAAATAAATGGATCTTTAAGAGGAAGACAGACGCGGATGGTAATGTGACCATCTATAAAGCTCGGCTTGTCGCTAAGGGTTATCGACAAGTTCAAGGGTTTGACTACGATGAGACTTTCTCACCGGTAGCGAAGCTGAAGTCCGTCCGAATCATGTTAGCAATTGCCGCATTCTATGATTATGAAATATGGCAAATGGACGTCAAAACGGCATTCCTTAATGGTTTCCTTAAGGAAGAATTGTATATGATACAGCCGGAAGGTTTTGTCGATCCTAAGAATGCTGACAAAGTGTGCAAGCTCCAACGCTCGATTTATGGGCTGGTGCAAGCATCTCGGAGTTGGAACATTCGCTTTGATGAGATGATCAAAGCGTTTGGGTTTACACAGACTTATGGAGAAGCCTGCGTTTACAAGAAAGTGAGTGGGAGCTCTGTAGCATTTCTCATATTATATGTAGATGACATACTGTTGATGGGAAATGATATAGAACTCTTGGACAGCATCAAGGCCTACTTGAATAAAAGTTTTTCAATGAAGGACCTTGGAGAAGCTGCTTATATATTAGGCATCAAAATCTATAGAGATAGATCGAGACGCCTCATAGGTCTTTCACAAAGCACATACCTTGATAAGATATTGAAGAAGATCAATATGGATCAATCCAAGAAGGGGTTCTTGCCTGTGTTACAAGGTGTGAAATTGAGCTCAGCTCAATGTCCGACCACGGCAGAAGATATAGAAGAGATGAGCGTCATCCCCTATGCCTCAGCCATAGGTTCTATTATGTATGCCATGCTGTGTACCAGACCTGATGTTAACCTTGCCGTCAGTTTGGTAGGAAGGTACCAAAGTAATCCCGGCAAGGAACACTGGACAGCGGTCAAGAATATCCTGAAGTACCTGAAAAGGACTAAGGAAATGTTTCTCGTTTATGGAGGTGACGAAGAGCTCGTCATAAAGGGTTACGTCGACGCTAGCTTCGACACAGATCTGGATGACTCTAAGTCACAAACCGGATACGTGTATATTTTGAATGGTGGGGCAGTAAGCTGGTGCAGTTGCAAGCAAAGCGTCGTGGCGGGATCTACATGTGAAGCGGAGTACATGGCAGCCTCGGAGGCAGCACATGAAGCAATATGGGTGAAGGAGTTCATCACCGACCTAGGAGTCATACCCAATGTGTCGGGGCCGATCAAGCTCTTCTGTGACAACACTGGAGCTATTGCACTTGCCAAGGAGCCCAGGTTTCACAAGAAGACAAGGCACATCAAGCGTCGCTTCAACTCCATTCGTGAAAATGTTCAAGATGGAGACATAGAGATTTGTAAAGTACATACGGACCTGAATGTAGCAGATCCGTTGACTAAACCTCTCCCTAGAGCAAAACATGATCAACACCAGAATTCCATGGGTGTTCGATTCATCACAATGTAACTAGATTATTGACTCTAGTGCAAGTGGGAGACTGTTGGAAATATGCCCTAGAGGCAATAATAAAAGCATTATTATTATATTTCCTTGTTCATGATAATTGTCTTTATTCATGCTATAATTGTGTTATCTGGAAATCGTAATACATGTGTGAATAACAGACACCGACATGTCCCTAGTGAGCCTCTAGTTGACTAGCTCGTTGATCAACAGATAGTCATGGTTTCCTGACTATGGACACTGGATGTCATTGATAATGAGATCACATCATTGGGAGAATGATGTGATGGACAAGACCCAATCCTAAACATAGCACAAGATCGTATAGTTCGTTTGCTAGAGTTTTCCAATGTCAAAGTATCTTTTCCTTAGACCATGAGATCGTGTAACTCCCGGATACCGTAGGAGTGCTTTGGGTATGCCAAACGTCACAACGTAACTGGGTGACTATAAAGGTAGACTACGGGCATCTCCGAAAGTGTCTGTTGGGTGACATGGATCAAGACTGGGATTTGTCACTCCGTATGACGGAGAGGTATCACTGGGCCCACTCGGTAATGCATCATCATAATGAGCTCAGAGTGACCAAGTGTCTGGTCACGGGATCATGCATTACGGTACGAGTAAAGTGACTTGCCGGTAACGAGATTGAACGAGGTATTGGGATACCGACGATCGAATCTCGGGCAAGTAACATATCGATAGACAAAGGGAATAGCGTATGGGATTGATTAAATCCTCGACATCATGGTTCATCCGATGAGATCATCGTGGAGCATGTGGGAGCCAACATGGGTATCCAGATCCCGCTGTTGGTTATTGACCGGAGAGTCGTCTCGGTCATGTCTGCTTGTCTCCCGAACCCATAGGGTCTACACACTTAAGGTTCGGTGACGCTAGGGTTATGAAGATATGTATATGCAGAAACCCGAATGTTGTTCGGAGTCCCGGATGAGATCCCGGACGTCACGAGGAGTTCCGTAATGGTCCGGAGGTAAAGAATTATATATAGGAAGTGCTATTTCGGGCATCGGGACAAGTTTCGGGGTTATCGGTATTGTACCGGGACCACCGGAAGGGTCCCGGGGGTCCACCGGGTGGGGCCACCTGTCCCGGGGGGCCACATGGGCTGTAGGGGGTGCGCCTTGGCCTAGATGGGCCAAGGGCACCAGCCCCTATAGGCCCATGCGCCTAGGGTTTTCCCCTAGGAGGAGTCCTAGTGGTGGAAGGCACCCCTAGGTGCCTTGGGGGGGGAGGGAAACCTCCCCTAGGCCGCCGCCCCCCCTAGTAGATCTCATCTACTAGGGCCGGCCAACCCCCTTGGCACCCCTATATATAGTAGGGGAGAGGAGGGACTTAATACACCAGCCCCTGGCGCCTCCATCTTTCCCCGTTACGTCTCTTCCTCGTAGTCTCGGCGAAGCCCTGCTGCTGTGACGCCCTGCATCCACCACCACGCCGTTGTGCTGCTGGATCTTCATCAACCTCTCCTTTCCCCTTGCTGGATCAAGAAGGAGGATACGTCTCCCGTCCTGTACGTTTGTTGAACGCGGAGGTGCCGTCCGTTTGGCGCTGGTCATCGGTGATTTGGATCACGTCGAGTACGACTACATCATCACCGTTCTTTTGAACGCTTCCGCTCGCGATCTACAAAGGTATGTAGATGCATCTAATCACTCGTTGCTAGATGAACTCCTAGATGATCTTGGTGAAACGAGTAGGAAAAGTTTTGTTTTCTGCAACGTTCCCCAACACTTCAAGACTATGCTGCACGAGCTCAAGGAAGCCTTTCTCAAGAAACACGAAGAAGCTAAAGGTTCTTGTGAGCGCATGAAGAGTCTGGCTGACAAGTGCGTGCAAGCCTACAATGAAGCTGAAAAGCGCAAGGCTCTTGGGCGTCCTGGCATCAATCCCAGGATGGCTGCAAAGAAGAAGAAGAAGCCAGCTATGGCCGAACCCGAAGCAACAAGGCAGGAAGCACATCCCATTGTCTTCCTAGCCAGTATGACAGGCTCGAAGCCTAAGGTCCCCACAGTGGCTTCAGAATTAAAGAAGACAAGGGCTGCCGAGGCTGAAGCCAGAAAGAGGAAACATCCTGAAGCTTCTGATGTCGCTCCCTTCAAGAAGAAGCGCAAAACCAAAAAAGATCGGGCTGCTCCCACAGAGCCCCTTATTGTTGAGCCAGTTTCGGTTGCTCGTCCTGCCTCTTCGCATCAAGAACGACGGATGGTAATTCATGAGCCTGCTTCCACAGAGGCTCCTAAAGCTGAAGACATTCCAACAGTTGACCCCACCGCTACTGAAGACATTGGTCACCATGACAATGTTGAAGATGATGAAGTCCTTCCTCAGATCGAGCACCAATTGGTATCATCGCCTGTGCTTACGCACGACGAACTCATCAGCATTGGTTGTGCTCTGACGCCAACTGCTCAGGATGCATCGTGGGCTGATCGCCCACAGAGACAAGACACTCCAAGCTCTCCCCAACCGCAAGCAACCCCATCAGTGCAAGAAGAGGATGACTTTGAGACCCCGCTAACTCCATCTTCACAGGCGTCGCCAGCGTTACGCAGGCTTCGCAAAGGACCAAGGCCCCAAGTCCCTCTTTCGAGCGTTTCAGAAGGAGAAGTGCACCACCAATCTGTTGCACGTTAGGTGTTCCCCGAAGCCACTCCTACTGTGAATGTTTCCAAGTCTGAAGCTAAAGTTGCTGAAGACAATCCGGCTGCATCAGCTGAAGAAAAACAAGCAGAAGAACGTGTCCCTACTTTCCCCATCACTGAAGAAGTTGTTCCTGAAGTGAACGTGTCAGTGCCCGACCCTCCAGCTCCTCAAGTGGAGGTTGAGAATCCTGAGGCTGCCACCACTAACACCACTGAAGCCAATGACGTGGTCATGGATGAAGACACTGTGGAGCCTGCACCTAACACTATGCCAGAGGCTAATGAAGCCAATGATGCACCTGCAACAGATGTGCAGCTTGACGCCTCTGTTGATGCCACTGCTCCTGTTCCGCCACCAAGGCCACATACTATTGAGCAAGCATACAACTATGGTCAGCTCATCACTGTCAAATGGCCTCTTCTTGTTCCTCCACCTGCTGCTGGTCCCCAATTTGACTATCACGTCGAGCGCAGGCCTCAGGTTCAGAAGCCAATGCCAAGGCTGCCTAGGTTTCCAGGCACTACATCTACACCCGGATCGTTCAATATCAATGGCTTCAAAGCACACAACACCTTATTCAATAGCGCCAAGAACCCCTACTCAAAGGCACGAATATCTTCTGATCGGTTCTGGAGCTATCAACAGTGCAGTTATTACTCATGCATCTTGTACAATCAAGGTCGCATTTTTCCCCATATGCGTCTTGACACTGAAGCCATAACTGGTCTGCCCTGTTTGGAAGAAGCGCTGGATTGCTTCAGAGAATCTGGTTTGTTGCAGTTCGTCACTGACAAGGAGCATTGGAACGAAGAATTGCTGCTCCAATTCTATGCCACTCTTCATATTCGTGGCTACAACAGGGAACCGAAGACTTGGGTCCTTGAGTGGATGACAGGCAATGTTCATCACGAAGCCAAAGCCTTTGATATCATTGAGCTCATTGGCCTGCCCACTCCAGGAGATCTTTATGAACCTGGTTGTCAGCTTCACAGTGCTGCTATCGAAAGCATTTTTAACAAGCCTGAACCCAACATGAGTCAGATGCTTAGCATGATGAAGCCTTTGCCTCAAGATGCTGAATATCCTAAGGAGTTCTTTGTTGAAGACCTTGAGTATCTGCCATGCACTATCTATCACATCATAAGGCGAACTCTCTAGCCCATCAAAGGACATTCTCCACATGCAAAGCTGGAAGGTGCAATGAAGACTTTGGTCTTCCATATTCTTCATGGCAAAAGCTTCAATGCACAAGACTTCTTCATCCGCCAACTTGCTGCATCCGGATCTGATCTCTTTGGCTTGAAGTTTTACGCCACATGGATTATGCGTCTGATCAAACTACACTCAGTTGTCACCTATCAGCCCTCTACTCGCAATCATCGGATTTTTCTGCCTGAAGTCGACATGTCAGTTGAAGCCATCTATCCAGAGCCTGCCAAGGAGCCCCTTAGTCTTCAGAATGCTGATAAGAAAAGTTTCTCTCAACACATTGAAGGCGACCCATCAGTCACTCGTGTTTATCCTCTGGCTGGTACTACCCGTGCACCTCATCATGCCCTCACTGAAGCCACTGAAAGCACCATTGCACAACGGCCCAAGAAGCAATCCTGTGTTCTCAATGACCGAGAGCTTCTGGTTGCCCTTCATCAGAAACAAGATAAGCATCATGACTGGCTGAAGCGCCAAATGCAAAGCCTCTTGGTGGACGTAAACAGGATTCGCAACCTTGCCACCAAGAATGCCTTTGTCGCCCATGAAACTTGTCAGCGTACACGGAAAGGGCTGACGCTTATGTGTTCTAAAGATGATCTTCAAGAGGATGGTTTCTCTGAATGCTTCAAGTTTGACTCAACACCTCCAAGAAGGACCTTGCTGCGGCGTACTCCGTCTCTTGAAGACTCTGAGTTCTCCTCCTCTGCTGCAACAATGAATGCACGTGTCATCAATGATGAAGACGATGCTACTTCACCACCTTCGGCGTGAATCACCACTGCACCGAGTTCGTCTGCACCGCCAACCAACTCCGACGACCCTGCTGCTTCACCAACTCCTCATGGGAACGAGTAGGTGCTCCATGTCTTCAAACCTTTTTGGTCCTTACTGACAAAAGAGGGAGAAGCATATGAGTTTGATAGTCTTCAAGCGGGTCCATATGGGCGGTGGTTTTATATTTTGCCAAGTGCTTACAACTCTCATTTTCGATACATTTGGTTCTTTGAGTTGTAACACTTAAACTCGATGGTCGTCTGCTACTTATTTGCTATTCTGTGATGCGATGATAAATTCCGCATGTGCGACGATAAATTCTGCACTTAGATCATTTTGCAGACGTCCATTTTTCATTATGCATGTCATTATCTTCACATACTTTTCTTGCATGATGAATTGTCATCATAAGTTGAAGAGGATCTCCACAAGTACAATCTGCCATGTGCATTTGCATACCAAAAGCAAATTACTTATATGCACATCTTTAGGGGGAGCCTTCGCCACTTATGATGACTGTCGGTGTCAAAACCGGCGGATCTCGGGTAGGGGGTCCTGAACTATGCGTCTAGGCTGGATGGTAACAGGAGGCAAGGGACACGAAGTTTTACCCAGGTTCGGGCCCTCTCGATGGAGGTAAAACCCTACGTCCTGCTTGATTAATATTGATGATATGGGTAGTACAAGAGTAGATCTACCACGAGATCAGAGAGGCTAAACCCTAGAAGCTAGCCTATGGTATGATTGTTGATGTGTCTGTTGTCCTACGGACTAAAACCCTCCGGTTTATATAGACATGAATAGGGTTAGGGTTACATAGAGTCGGTTACAATGGTAGGAGATCTGAATATCCGTATCGCCAAGCTTGCCTTCCACGCCAAGGAAAGTCCCTTTCGGACACGGGACGAAGTCTTCAATCTTGTATCTTCATAGTCCTGGAGTCCGGCTGAAGGTATAGTCCGGCCATCCAGACACCCCCTAATCCAGGACTCCCTCAGTAGCCCCTGAACCAGGCTTCAATGATGATGAGTCTGGCGCGCAGATTGTCTTCGGCATTGCAAGGCGGGTTCTCCTCCAAATTCCATGTACCTGTTGAATAAAGTCCGACTTCTTGTAGATGTTGTGCTCCTTGGCTTCTGCGCCCAATAATGGCCGCTTCCCACGTGTCAAACGAATATGAAAGGTCTGAGTGTTTTTACATTCACACCCCTAGCCGCATAAACAAGCTGACCTATTTAAGGAGACGAGGATTTAGATCCAAACCACAACTTCCCCCTTCGCGAGTGTTCATCAGAGCGCATCCGACAAAGATCCATTCCACCATGGCCAGCCGTCGCGACTCCTCCTCCCGCCCTTCCAGCCCTAAGCCTGGATATTGGGAAAGATGCTCCATCCCGCATAGCGAGTTAGTGACGCTCCAGACCAAGGGATTTCTCCCCCCGGCCTATATGATCCCAGTTTGAGCCGGTCTTGCCGTCTATAACGGCGGAGAGCAAGCGGAGAGCGCCCCTAATCCCTCCAAAGGAGAGCGGGTGTGCCTTGTCCCTTATTTAATAAGGGGGCTCAGATTTCCAATCCATCCATTTCTCCGGGGGCTGCTTGAGTTCTACGGCCTCCAGCTATATCATCTCACGCCTGCCTCAGTATTGCATATCGCGGGCTTTGTAGCCCTCTACGAGCTGTTCTTGGGTGTTGAAGCTCATTTCGGACTATGGAGGGAGCTATTTTGTCTCGTGCCCCGTTCCAAGAAGGGGTCTATGTATCAAGTGGGCGGAGCCGAAGTATGGCGCATCGCCGGGACGGGCTATCTGTCCGGAACCCCGAAGAAGGCGTCCGAAGACTGGCCCTCGGAATGGTTTTACATAGAAGACGTCCCGCTGCCGGATCCTGTCCGGATCGGCCTCCCTGAATTCAACAATGCTCCCTTAAAGAAGCGCCTAAGCTGGCACCCACGGAGCCCTCAGAGGGAAAGTGACAGGGACGTTGTTTACCTGATGGGCCGGATAAGATTGTTAGCTCATTCCGGACTAACCATGATCGGGTCATGGCCGCATGCATCATGCGAGGGGTGCAGCCGCTACAGTATAGAGGCCACCCCATGTGGGATTTCAATGGGGAGGACGACACCACCCGCTACGGCCGTAAGGGGCCAGATTCGGCTGCGGCTCTAATAAAGACCTTGTCCGCTTTGTACAAGGGAGAAGAGGAGGATTTTCTCCGCGTAGACCCAAAGGGTGGATTTTCCATGTACAATCCTCCAAGCTGGGTGAGTGATCACATCTTGCCCATCCGTTTTATATCCCCATTGTTAAATATTTAATCTTAGTGATTTCGATGCAGGAACTGCGCCAGGCTGTTAAAGAAATAAATAGCCCTCCTCCACAACCCGAGGACCCAGGACGGTCCCTCGACCCGGACTCACAAGAGGATCCGGAGCTTTCGGTGGATCTGATTGATGGAGTGTTCCATCAATTGAGCAAGGACAACGCCCTGGTGGCCATTACGGCCGATTATCCAGGGCTAATCCCGGCCTCCCAGAAACGGGAGGCCGAACCTGCGGCGACAAGCCAATGAGGGGCCGCAGGGCCCCGTGGGTAGAAAAGAGGTGCAGTCCGGACCGGGGCGTCAGCGCAAAGGTATGGCGCACCCCCTTATCCCAGGTGTCGTACCTTTAGGGCATATTAACACTTGTGCCCTCTTCGGGACAAAGAGACCTCGTCGAACTATATTCGGAGAGACCGCCAATCGCGCCTCCACCAGCCAGGCTCCAAAGCCTAGCCCGGAAGCGGGGCCGAACACAAGGCGCGCACCGGACGCTCCTCCGATGGAGGATGTGGACAGGTTGTCTGCCACGAACTATGAGGTGGAGAGTGCCATGAACCACAGACATCGCCGGACAATTCTTCGCGATGCTTGTTTCTCCCAAGAGGCGTTAGATGCCTTTAAGTCGGGAGATGCGTACCTCCATGCCTCTCAAAATGGTCTAACCAGAGCCACGGAGCGATATGTAAAAGACATACGGGTAAGAAAATTTTGGTAATTATATATACCAGTAGCCCCCGAGACTTGAAACAGTTAAAATAACTGATTTAAGGATCATTTGTTATGCAGGTTCTTACATAAAAGAATTCCCTACTGTCCAAGGAGCTGGAAGAGTGCAAAGCCCAACTTGAGGCCGCACTAGCCGTGGCAGGGGAGCCTAAGGAGGCCCCCTCTGGTAATATACACTTCGAAAGATAAGTATTTTGCGAAGCACGGCTTTGGTGCGAATCTGAAAAATAAAATTGTAGATGGCGCCGGATTGGATCCGGAAAGGCAACACCTCCTACACCAGCTAAAGGCTAGTGAGAGGGTGCTGTTAAAGGTGATGGGGGAGAAGAATGATCTTCGAGATGCCAACACCAAGCTGGGCGTCGAGCTGAAAGATGTTCGTGCCCAGCTGTCAGACTCCGTGAAGGAGAATCAGCGGCTTCGGCGCGGCATATTTAGTAAGTGCTTGAATGAACCTTTTGAAAGAAAGTTCGTCGGGGAAGTCGACTAACAAAGCAATGTCTGTAGGTGTACTGACAGGCCGTCCTACAGAGGAGATGCCCGGTTCTACGGGTGGCCTTCTTCCCGAGCTCTCGCTACTGCTCGATCGAGTTCAGCAGGCAATGCGAGGCGTCGTCCAGGCCCTGTGGCCATCCGTCTCCATGCCCGAAGGTCTTGGAGAGCTTGCGGAGAAGCTAAAAGGAGCACGGTGGCGCTTCCGATTGTGGAAGATATTAGCCTGCCGTCAAGGTGCTAGGGAGGCCTGGGCCATGGTGAAGACGCGGTACACAAAGGCTGACCCCAACCACATGGCCGAGGTCGGTCCTATAGGGCCCGATGGGAAGGAGATCCTTGTAAGCTTAGTATACGGCCAAGTAGAGTTGGCCGCAAAGTATTCCCAGCAGGACTGTAAATTAGACAGCCTGTTAGATGGTATTGAAGAGGAATACGATCAGTCAAAATGACTATGTAATTTAGTTGACATTTATAATGCCTTCTAGCCGGATTGTAGATCATTTGTCATGGCCGACCTTTTTGCTTCAGCCTCGGGACCTGACGGTCCGGAGTGTGTCCGAATTCCCATGCGGTTATATAGGAACCGGGGAATGCATGGAGACCAGGCGTAGGGGTCATTAGTGCGTGAACAGACAAGTGCCCGACTAGTTATGTTATATTACATGGTTAGTAAGAAACATCTTCCAGGGAGAATAGTTTTGTTAGGGGTTCCTTTCCCTGGGAGGCATGCCCTAAGGTGCATGTCCATGCTGCGAAAAGAAACGCAGGAAAAACATCTGGGGGCGTATATATAAAAATAAAAAAGATCATCTTTAGTTCATCGACCGAATATTCCCTTAAGAACGCTAGCTTTCGGCTTCACCCAGTCTGAGGTACACGTCCGGCTGACCCGGTAGTAACAATTGCAGAGGTGCTCCCTTTACCACCTAGCCGAACAATCGGGAACGTAGGGGTAAGCACAGGAGCCAGGCAACCCAGCTTGGCCAAAACTTAAGTCATATCGATGCATATAATGGTGAATAAAAGGTACATGCGGAAGTGTGACGCATGTGTTGGGCATGAAGCCCGTATGAATAAGCTTCTGTTTAAAGAAGCCCCCAGGTTTAATGAGCGCGGATGGCGCGTCACTTTATGAGCCTTTAAGGGCTATAAGAGAGAGAGAGAGAGAGAGAGAGAGAGAGAGAGAGAGAGAGAGAGAGAGAGAGAGAGAGAGAGAGAGAAGAAGAGAAATGCAAGACATAAAATATATAAAAAATGGACAAAGGAAGGAGACGAACATAGAGTCCGGCGCTAGGCATAGAATCTTCGGAGACGGTCTGCGTTCCATGGGTTCGGCTCGAGTCGGTTATCCGATGCATCTCGCAGGCGGTACGCTCCACCAGTCAGGACTTGGTCAATTATGAAGGGACCTTCCCACTTGGGCTTGAGTTTGTCCTTTTTCTTGTCCGGTAGTCGTAGAACTAATTTGCCAACGTTGTAATTTTTGGCCCGTACTTCTCTGCTTTGGTATCTTCGAGCCTGCTGTTGATAGAATGCGGAACGGGCTTTTGCCACGTCACGCTCCTCCTCCAATGCGTCTAAGCTGTCCTGCCGATCGAGCTCGGCTTCTCTTTCTTCATACATGCGCACTCGAGGTGAGTCATGAATTATGCCGCAGGGCAAAACTGCCTCTGCGCCGTACACCATAAAGAATGGTGTGTATCCGGTGGTGCGATTCGGCATGGTCCGCAGCCCCCAGAGTACGGAGTCGAGCTCCTCTACCCAGTGCGTGTTAGATTCCTTGAGGGACCGCACTAATCTGGGTTTAGTGCCGCTCATGATAAGACCATTTGCATGTTCGACCTGGTCGTTAGTTTGTGGGTGATAGACGGAAGCATAGTCGAGCTTGATGCCCATGTTTTTGCACCAGAGTTTTACATCGTCGGCCGTGAAGTTCGTGCCATTATCAGTGATGATGCTATGGGGAACGTCGTAACAGTGTACGACCCCGGATATAAAGTCTATCACCGGTCCGGATTCGGCCGTCTTAACAGGCTTGGCTTCTATCCATTTGGTGAATTTATCCACCATGAACAGTAAGTATTTTTGCTTGTGGGTGCCGCCTTTAAGGGGTCCAACCATGTCAAGCCCCCAGACCGCGAAGGGCCAAGTAATGGGGATAGTTCGGAGGGCGGTGGGTGGCATATGGCTTTGGTTTGCAAAGAGCTGGCAACCGGTGCATCGTTGGACTAAGTCCTGAGCGTCTGCCCGGGCCGTCGGCCAATAAAAGCCTGTACAAAAGGCTTTGCTTACAAGGGACCGAGCTGCAGCGTGATGACCGCCTAGTCCAACATCAATTTCAGCCAGGAGGTTCCGCCCCTCCTCTTCGGAGATGCACCTTTGAAGGACTCTGGTAGTGCTTTTCTTATAAAGCTCTCCCTCGTGGACTCTGTAGGCTTTGGATCGCCGCACTATGCAGCGTGCGTCATTTTGGTCCTCGGGGAGTTCCTGCCTAGTGAGGTAGGCGAGGAATGGTTCTGTCCACGGGGCGATGACGACCATTATTACGTGGGCTGAGGGTGATATTTCATTGGCAGAGCCTCCGATTGTGTCAGAATGTTCGGTGTCGGGCAGTGCAGTTGGGTCCGAGGTGTTATTGTTCGGCTCCCCTTCCCATACTACGGATGGCTTGAACAGCCTTTCCAAGAAGATGTTGGGGGGGGGGACTACATCGCGTTTTGCGCCGATGCGTGCCAGGACATCTGCCGCCTGATTATTTTCCCAGGCTATATGGTGAAATTCAAGCCCCTCGAACTGAGCTGACATTTTTAGGATGGCGTTGCGGTAAGCTGCCATTTTTGGATCCTTGGCATCAAAGTCTCCATTTATTTGGGATATTGCGAGGTTCGAGTCCCCGCGCACCTCTAGGCGTTGAATGCCCATGGATACTGCCATCCGGAGACCATGTAAAAGGGCCTCATATTCGGCTGCATTGTTGGAGTCCATGTACATAATCTGGAGTACGTATTGAACTGTGTCTCCTGTGGGGGACGTCAAAACGATGCCAGCCCCCAGTCCGGCCAACATCTTGGAGCCGTCGAAATGCATGATCCAATTTGAATATGTGCCGTACTCTTTAGGGAGTTCGGCCTCCGTCCATTCTGCGACGAAGTCGGCCAAGACTTGCGACTTGATGGCTCGCCGTGGCTTATAAGTTATGTCGAACAGGAGATGCTCAATGGCCCATTTTGCAATCCGGCCCGTTGCGTCACGGTTGTTTATAATATCGTTAAGTGGTACTTCCGAGGCTACTGTTATTGAACACTCTTGAAAGTAGTGTCGTAGCTTCCGGGATGCCATGAATACCGCGTACGCGATCTTTTGATAATGCGGGTACCGTGATTTGCAAGGAGTGAGGACAGTGGACACATAATAGACCGGCTTTTGAAGGGGGAATCTGTGTCCGTCCGCTTCTCGTTCGACGACGAGCACTGCGCTTACAACCTGATGTGTTGCTACAATGTATAATAGCATTGGCTCTCCAATATTTGGCGCGGCCAGGACTGGGTTTGTTGCAAGTATGGATTTTATCTCCTCGAGTCCGGCCGTGGCTGCATCCGTCCATTCGAAGTGTTCGGTGCGCCAAAGGAGGCAGTAAAGGGGTAGGGCCTTTTCTCCCAAGCGGGAGATAAAGCGGCTTAGAGCCGCCACACATCCGGTTAACTTTTGTATTTGTTTGAGGTCCTTTGGGATATCCAGTTGCGATAGAGCTCGGATCTTGGCTGGATTTGCTTCGATTCCTCTACCGGATACAATGAAGCCCAAGAGTTTTCCGGCTGGAACGCCGAAAACGCATTTTTCCGGGTTGAGCTTGATGTCGTATGTTCAGAGGTTATCAAATGTGAGCCTCAAGTCGTCTACTAGAGATTCGACATGTCTTGTTTTGACGACCACATCATCTACATATGCCTCCACTGTTTTGCCGATCTGGCTTGCCAGACATGTCTGAATCATGCGCTGATATGTTGCGCCGGCGTTTTTGAGCCCGAAGGGCATTGTGTTGAAGCAGAATGGGCCGTATGGTGTGATAAATGCCGTTGCGGATTGGTCAGATTCTGCCATCTTGATTTGATGGTAACCGGAATATGCGTCGAGGAAACACAATGAATCGTGTCCTGCGGTAGCGTCGATAATTTGATCGATGCGGGGGAGGGGGAAGGGGTCCTTTGGGCAAGCCTTGTTAAGGTCTTTAAAATCAACGCACAGGCGCCAGGATTTGTCCTTCTTTGGTACCATCACCAGGTTTGCTAGCCAGTCTGGATGTTTTATATCTCTGATGAATCCGGCCTCCAATAGCTTTGCTAGCTCCTCTCCCATAGCCTGTCTCTTAGGTTCGGAAAAATGCCGAAGAGCCTGTTTGACAGGTTTGAATCCTGTTTGGATATTTAAGCTGTGCTCGGCCAGCCTGTGTGGGATTCCTGGCATGTCTGAAGGGTGCCAGGCAAAAATGTCCCAGTTTTCTCGTAGGAACTCTCGCAGTGCGGCGTCTACATTAGGGTTTAACTGTGCCCCGATGGAAGCTGTTTTATTTGGGTCCGTTGGATGGACTTGGAATTTGACTATTTCGTCCGCCGGTTTAAAGGAGGTGGACTTGGATCTTTTGTCGAGTACCACATCGTCCCTATTCACCGTAGAGCACAGCGCAGTCAGTTCCTCAGCCGCTAGGGCTTCGGATAGTGCCTCGAGGGCCAGTGCGGCTGTCTTGTTTTTGGCGCGGAGTGCTATGTTCGGATCACTAGCGAGAGTGATGATCCCATTAGGCCCGGGCATTTTTAGCTTCATGTACCCGTAATGGGGTATTGCTTGGAAGATTGTAAATGCTTCCCGCCCTAGCAGAGCGTGATAACCGCTGCTGAACGGAGCCACATGGAACGTGATCTCTTCGGACCTGTAATTATCCGGCGTGCCTAACACCACATCTAGTGTGATTTTTCCTGTACAGCGCGCTTCCTGACTGGGGATTATTCCTCTAAAGGTTGTGCTGCTTCGCTCAATGCGGTTCCAGTCTATTTCCATTTTTTGAAGGGTTTCCTCGTAAATGAGGTTCAATCTGCTGCCGCCGTCCATGAGTACCTTGGTAAGACGAAAGCCGTCCACTATTGGGCTGAGGACCAATGCGGCTGGTGCTCGGGCTGTTCGGAATTTAGGTTCATCACTGGCGTTAAAGGTAATAGCCGTGTCACTCCATGGGTTTATTGTTGCTACTTGGTAGACTTCGGCAAGGCTGCGGAGTGTCCTTTTTCGCATATTATTTGATGCGTAAGTCTCAAAGACTATTAATACAGTATGGGTGTCTCTGGGGTGGCTTTCTGTGGCCTCCGGAATTAGGAGGTTTTCGCCAATTTTGGCCACCTGCCGAAGTATCCAACATGCTCTAAGGCTGTGAGTTGGTGTGGCGTCCTCTGTACTGTGAATTTTACAGGGTCCGTTAAGCCATCCTTCCAGTACGGTTCCATGCCCTATAGAGGGTTTTTTCTTTTTGGTGTTTGACCTGGGTGTCTGGTTATGCTGCACCCTTTTATTTCGGACTGGGTTTGTATTTAGGGCCGGATTGTCCCAAAATTTTATTTTGGTTTTCCAGGTGCTTTCCTTCGCACAATACTTTTGTACAATGGACGCCAAGTCAGCGAAGCGTGTGATATCACGGCGACTTATGGCGTTGAGTATTCCCTTGTCCGTGCAATTATTGCAGAAGATTAAGATTGCGTCTTCCTCGCGGCAGTCCCTTAGCATGTTCTTAACCAGGAGGAATCTAGCCCAGTCATGATGTACTGTTTCGTCGGGCTCTTGCCTGATTTTGGATAGATCGCTTATGTTGGGGTGGGTGGGTGGAGTTAAATCCGAAGCCTCACCCCGTCTGAGGCTCAGAGGCCGAGGAATTTCTGAACTCGAAAATTTGGATCCCTGGGTGTTGTCCATTGAATCCAGCCCGTCGCCTGACTCTAAGTTCAGGTCTTGAGTGATATCCTCCCCTCCGCGGGTATCCCGCTTGGAGGGATCGGGAATCCGGACGTAGCGAGTCCTTAAGATAGACGAAGGGTCGCCGCACTGTCCCTCTACCACGGCAACGTGATGGGTGACTTGGGGAGAGTTAATCTCTCTCAGATCGGTTTTAGGCCCAATCTGGTCATAATCCGTAGCGACTCCCAGGGCGGCGAAGCGATCCAAGAGCTCGTTTATGGAGGAAAGCTCCATTGGATCTAACTGCTCGGCGAGTTCCGAACTGACATGAAGATTGTTTTCGATGGCTCGAGAGGTCATCGTCGGTGCAGAAGCCGAACAGGCGGTCATAAGAAAACCACCTAGCCGGAGGGTTTGGCCGACAGCCAAAGCTCCCTTAGCAACGGTGCCGTCTTTAAAGACGGGGCGAGGCATCCTTCCTGATGGCGACGACACAGAGGAACTCTCAATGAAAGCACCAATGTCGGTGTCAAAACTAGCGGAACTCGGGTAGGGGGTCCCGAACTGTGCGTCTAGGCCGGATGGTAACAGGAGGCAAGGGACACGAAGTTTTACCCAGGTTCGGGCCCTCTCAATGGAGGTAAAACCCTACGTCCTGCTTGATTAATATTGATGATATGGGTAGTACAAGAGTAGATCTACCACGAGATCAGAGAGGCTAAACCCTAGAAGCTAGCTTATGGTATGATTGTTGATGTGTCTGTTGTCCTACGGACTAAAACCCTCCGGTTTATATAGACACCGAATAGGGTTAGGGTTACATAGAGTCGGTTACAATGGTAGGAGATCTGAATATCCGTATCGCCAAGCTTGCCTTCCACGCCAAGAAAAGTCCCTTCCAGACACGGGACGAAGTCTTCAATCTTGTATCTTCATAGTCCTGGAGTCCGGCTGAAGGTATAGTCTGGCCATCCGGACACCCCCTAATCCAGGACTCCCTCAATGACAATCCCCTATCCTTTACAATTTCACATATTTTATTCCCCGTTGAAAACTTCAACTAGTTTGTCATCAATCACCAAAAAGGGGGAGATTGTAAGTGCATCTAGTGCCACCCCTAGTTGGTTTTGGAGTATTGACGACGAACCTAGTTGAGGGACTAATGTGTTTGTGAGAATTGCAGGATAACACAGGTAGAAGTCCCTCATTGATTCGGTTTTCCTACCAGAGATGACCCCTAAAAATGTAAGAAGACATTGAAGTCAAAGGTGGTATGTGAAGACATTCACATTGAAGACTATGACAAGAGAAGACATCGCATGAAGACTATGGAGCGCGAAGACTTAGTTCTTTCGTCGTTCTTTTTCTTCTTTGTTGAGTCATAGGAACCACCATACTGTTAAGTGGGGTCCAAGTGAACCAGTCAGAATGACTGAAATGATGCTTAACCAAAATCCTATGTCTTCGAGTGAAGACTATGAGAGCAAATCTTGTCCAGAGTTGGATAAGTCAGCTTTGCTTGTAGCTCAAGTAAAGTTGCCGTGTGTGTTTGAAATCTGACCGTTGGAACATGTGTCAGTTCCTTAGTGACCAAGGGTCATTTCGGACAAATCAGGTCGGGTTGCCTAGTGGCTATAAATAGCCCACCCCCTACAACCATAAACGGTTGGCTGCTCAGAGTTAGTGCACGGCTTTTGTCGTTTGAGAGCAACCCACCTTGAAGCCTTTGAGAGAGATTTCCTTGCGAGGATGAAGCCCTAAACACCCAGAGCCAAAGAGTGTTAGGCACCACTTAAGTCTTCCTATCTGTGTGATCTGAAGACTTATTACACTTGAGGACTGTGAATCCTCCAGCCGGTTAGGCGTCGCGTTCTGAGCATCCAAGAGTCATTGTGGATCGTCGGTGAACGAAGTCTGTGAAGGTTTGGAAGTCTACCTTGAAGACTTACCAGAGTGATTGGGCGAGGACTGGGTGTCCTTAGCTCAAGGGGAATAAGGTGAAGACGAGGTCTTCTGAGTTGAATCTTAGCCTCCCTAACCAGACGTACAGTTTTCACAGCAACTGGAACTGGTCCAACAAATCATTGTCTTCAACGTGTCACTGGTTTCATCCTTCCCTTCCCTTTACTTACTATTGGTCCTTGTGAAGTCATTGTATGATTGCTTTATCTTTTGTCTTCACTGAGTGACTGCTTGTTCTGATTGGCTTCACAATATCTTCCTACCTGATCTTTACTGCCTAGCTGCTATTAGTCATTGTGCTTTCACTCCATTGAATACTTGACTATGGTTTGCCTGGTGTAGTCTACCTTCCGCTGCATGGTAATAGGTTTAATTCTATCGTTTGTCTTTGAAACTTTCATGTTTTGAAGACTTCCATAAAAATCACCTATTCACCCCCCCCCCCTCTAGTCGATCACTAGCACTTTCAGAGGGTAGTAGAACCAGATGCAGTAATAGGAAGAGAATGACCGTTGCCAACAAGCACAGAAGATGGTGTAGAACGCTTTAAAGAAGAACTAGACGAGGTCAAGATACCTTGGTTGTCGGTGATGTGGGAGGAGGCGCCGCTGTCGAGGAACCATTCATTGGATGGGGAGGTGGCGTGGTGACCACCGTGACTGTAGGCGGCGTTCAGCATGGCGAAGTGGTCCCATGAGGGCGGCGGGGGAGGGTAGTACATCGCCAGCGGGTAGAGTGGGCGGCGGGAGGCGGGGCAACCGTGTGCTGGACGGGGTAGGCATGCGCATGCGAGCCCGGGCGCGGCCCGAGGACGCCCGTCGCGTTGGGGGGCACCCAGCCGGAGCACGGAGGGGGGAGAGCCATCCCATAGGGCGCGAAGTACCCGGTGAAGGGCGCCATGGAAGGAGCCGCAGACTGCCTGCGCCCGTTGAAGTCGCCACGGCCGCGGCCGCCGCGCCCACGCCTACGCCCATGCCCGCGGTCACCACCGTCGCCTTGGCGGTCGCTGCGGCCACGGGCAGGGGGATGCGGCGAGGGGCCCGTGGGGCGCTCATGGCCACGATCACCGGAGCGGTCCCCGCGTGAACCACCGGTGCTCGAGCTGCTGCCCGTAGAAGAGCCCCCGTTGTGGAGGGCAAACACTGAGGCGCTTTCCTCAGCAGAGCATTGCACCATGGACTCCTCGGCCAGGGTGACGCGGGAGAGCATGACGTCGACCGGCAGGCCCTGATCGCCGAGAACCACACGGATGGTGTCGAGGCGTTTGTCGAGGCCGTGAAGGAACTGGGTGGTGAGATCAACCTCGGTGACGGCGTGCTCGGTGTCGGCAAGGCCATCGGTAAGGAGTTTCATGCGACGGGCGTACTCCTGGACAGAGAGATCGCCCTGCTTGAGGTTGCGATATTGCCTGTTGAGGATCATGAACCAGGCAGCACTGTTCAAGAGGAAGTAATCATGGATCTTTGTCCATATGGCAAACGTGGTGGTGGCGCCGACGACATGATCCACCATGGCGTCAGAGAGAGTGGCGTAGATCCAAAGGGCAACATGAGCATCAAGATCTAGGTAGGCGGCATCGGCGTTGGGCAGCGGGGGATGCTCGATGAGATGAGTAACGCCGTAGCGAACGAGGACCATGAGGAAGAAGGACTTCCACTTATGATAGTTGTGGCCAGCAGGGTTGAGGAGGAATTTTATGTGGTTAGTGATGGGGTCACGGTAGATGGGGAGGAGAGACGCCGGGGTGGATGCCAGAGGGGGCGCTGGAGCAGTGGAGGAGAAGAGAGGGGCGAAGCGCGATCCAGAAGATGCGGAGGTGCCAGATGAGTTCGTACCGAAGACGAAGGAGGGAGAGGAGGCCGTGGTGGTGTCAGTGGCGGGCGCCGTGGAGGAGAGGGAGCCCGGCAAGGTGGCGGCGCTGGTGTTCGCGGAGGAGTGCGGCGAGGCCATGGGGAGGTCCTGGTGTCTGATACCAAGTTGGAGAGAATAATTGTTGCCTTGATTATCTCAGATACAAAGTACAACACTTATACAAGGAAAGAGAGCACTCATGCCCTACAAAATAGGCACGCAGGCCCTGGCATGGTGCGATCCACAATTACAGAAGAGTTACAACAATAATCCCGTTACATGATATACAAATATCTAACACGGGCTACCCCTACAGTGGTACAGTCAAAATAAGTAGCACAAAAGAAATCTGTCTAGTTGAAACAAAAAACATTAAATAATTCTAAAAACGGAAAAGCTAATTAGCCGGCAGGAATTTAGCCACATGCACGAACGACCCAGATATCGTTCATTTTAAATCCGACGGCTCGCACGATCCGCTCCAGCTGCATCTCTTTTTCTCGTGTCCACAATTCCCGCTCGATCTCTCCGCTCGACCCCAGCTTTGCCGCCCTCGATCAAGGCCACGTTGCGACAGTTTGTCTCGATCAAGCCCATGTCGTGACAGGTTTTTTTCACGTTTCCATCATTAGACCCATGTTCCCAGCCAGGTAAAATTGAGGCCTGTTTTCTCTGTTTTTCAAAAAGTTAAAAATGCCCTACAAAAGTACAACACTTATACAAGGAAAGGGAGCACTCATGCCCTACAAAATAGGCACGCAAGCCCTGACATGGTGCGATCCACAATTACAGAAGAGTTACAACAATAATCCCGTTACATGATATACAAATATCTAACACGGGCTACCCCTACAGTGGTACAGTCAAAATAAGTAGCACAAAAGAAATCTGTCTAGTTGAAACAAAAAACATTAAATGATTCTAAAAACGGAAAAGCTAATTTCCTGCCGGCAGGAATTTAGCCACAGGCACGAACGACCCAGATATCGTTCATTTTAAATCCGACGGCTCGCACGATCCGCTCCAGCTGCATCTCTTTTTCTCGTGATCCATAATTCCGGCTCGATCTCTCCGCTCGACCCCAGCTTTGCCGCCCTCAATCAAGGCCACGTTGCGACAGTTTGTCTCGATCAAGCCCATGTCGGTTTTTTTCACGTTTCCATCATTAGGCCCATGTTCCCAGCCAGGTAAAATAGAGGCCTGTTTTCTCTGTTTTTCAAAATGTTAAAAATGCTAAAAAAATCATTGTGCTAGCTAGGAGTCGAACCCACGATCTTAGGTAAATATTACTTACTTCACTAACCACCAGGTCAGCTAAATCTTTTTGTTTACATTATACTTGTACATTGGATATTACGAGTTTGAATAAAACAAAAATAAACAGTCAGGCTGCCAATTACACCGTTTCTTCTACATGTTGTACACTAGTCCACGTAGTTCTATTGTTTTTTCTCACGTCCTCCATCAGCTCACACTATTTCTTTACCTACACATTTTACGTGCTCTATAACTTCTTTGTAACAGCATGATAATACATGTATCATACACTTGATAACTAACTACGACCTGATAACATACCCTCCGATAACTTATGTGGAAATAAGGTGGTAACTTCGACTTGATAACATACCCCCGATCCCCACCACAAACGTGATACCTTACACACAAACACCGCGATAACATCTGACAAGGGAACAATGTTGTTGAAAACATACCTGGTAACTTCTGTAGAAATAGCATGATAATATACAATTACTTGGAACACCACGGTAACTTTGACCGGGCGATTTTTGTTGTTGAAAACATACACCCCCCCCCCCCATAACTTTTGTGGAAATAACATGGGAATATACGCACAACAGAGTTGATTACTCGCGTACAAACACCATGATAACATTTTAACCCGATAAAAAAAATTGTTAGAAAACATACGCCCGATAATTCCTGTATAAATGGTAATAAAAGCACCACAAATATGATAACTTCGGTACAAACACCGATAACTTTTACCCATGAAAAAAATAGTTGAATACACACCCTGATAATTCCTGTATAAGTATCATGGTAATATAAGACCGCAAACCTGATAACTTAGGTACAAACACCACGATAACTTTATACCCGAAAAAAAAGTTGTTGAAACATACCCCGGTTACTTCTATGCAAATAACACGGTAACATTTGCATCACAGACCTGATAGCTTAGGTACAAATACCATGGTAACTTTGATCCAGGGGAAAAAGTCGTTGAAAACACACCCCCGGTCACTTCTACATAAATAACATGTTAGTATACATATAACATAACTGATAACTTACGGTAACATTCGACCAAAAAGTGATCAACGCATGCCAACATGAGATCTAGTTTTGAAGTTCTCGTCGCAACAAACTTTTTGTGTGAAAACAATTTTACAATCAGAAACGACAAATTTGAGCTATAAAACATTTTCCAGTTCCGAAATAGTGATAATCTACAACGACATTAGCTTTCCCGTGCTCTGGTGCATTTGCGTGTGGAGAGAATGTTGGAGGAGCCATTTTTATGCCCCGGTAATTTCTATGTAAACTGGATGGTAACTCACGTACCAGAGACGTGATAACTTACTTAGCCTAGGTCTGATAACTTTTGGCCCGAAAAAAAATCACTGAAACATACCAACATGGGATCTAGTTTTGAAGGTCTCCTCGCGATGGATCTTTTATGTGAAAACGATTTTTCAATCAGACCAACGATTTGAGCTACAAAACATTTTGTAGTTTCGAAATAAAAGAGGATCTTTTGCTAACATCATCACATATTATATTAGTTTGCATGCATACGACAAGATGCTGCATGCTTTTGCTCTCGTTTTTTGCTTAGCGGAGTGGGGCTGCATGCACGTGATTAATTAAACTAGGATGTGTTCGAATATGTTACTTAAATTTAGTACGTTAGGAATTTAGCATGGTCCTTCTAAAAAACAGTAAACCCCATCAAATATGAACTTGCCCTGTTATCTAAAAAGATAGACTTACCCCAAAGAGAAAATCAAATATAGAGTAAAAATGTTAAAATCATCCAAATATTCAACTGAGAGCTCCACTCGAGAAAAATGTTGACCACGGAACTAACAAAATGGTTGTGAACGGTGGCATGCCGCATGTCTAGGGAATATACAATGTATCGACCATATAAAAGGGATACTAAGCGAACCAATATGTGATTGGATGGTTAGGAGGACACTAGTATCCCTAGCCCACCAGGGTTCAAGTACTAGACTTTTTTGCGTGAAAACTTCTGATCTATTCATCTTCAATCATGACAGTACAACAAACACCAGAAATAATAAAAATTACATATAGATCCTAGACTTGACACTAATGCTCGCATTTTCCAGCATTTTTTTCAGGCCTTTGGGTAATGTGCGTTCAGTCGGAGTAAATGTACCTGTCAACTACGAAAGCGTATCTCGCGATTTCGTCAATCTTAAGATGATGTGTTGGCTTAATTTCTCGGAGATGCTCATAAGATAAGAGTGTGTGTGCGTGCGTCTATTGGGATGAGTATATGTGCATATGTATGAACGTCTGCATCTGTACACATAATGTTCTGCCCCTCACAGACACCAATGGAAGAACTATTGAAAGGATCAATATAGTTGACTAGAGGGGGTGAATAGGCAACTAACAATTTTTAGCTTTTCTTTAATAATTTAAACTTTGTATCAAAGTAGGTTGTCTAGATATGCAACTAAGTGAGCAACCTATATGATGCAACAATGATAAGTACACAAGCAAGCAAGAGATATATCACAAATAAGCTTGCACCAGTAAAGGCACGAGATAATCAAGAGTGAAGCCGGTGGAGACGAGGATGTGTTACCGAAGTTCCTTCCCTTTGAAGGGAAGTACGTCTCCGTTGGAGCGGTGTGGAGACACAATGCTCCCCAAGATGCCACTAGGGCCACCGTATTCTCCTCACGCCCTCACACAATGCAAGATGCCGTGATTCCACTATTGGTGCCCTTGGAGGCGGCGACCAAACCTTTACAAACAAGGTTGGGGCAATCTCCACAACTTAATTGAAGGCTCCCAACGACACCATGAAACTTCACCACAATGGACTATGGCTCCGCAGTGACCTCAACCGTCTAGGGTGCTCAAACACCCAAGAGTAACAAGATCCGCAAGGAATTAGTGGGGGGAATTAAATTTCTCTTGGTGGAAGTGTAGATCAGGGCCTTCTCAACCACTCCCGAGCAAATCAACAAGTTTGATTGGCTAGGGAGTGAGATCAGACAAAAATGGAGCTTGGAGCAACAATGGAGCTTAGGATTGGAAGAGGTGGTCAACTAGAGGAAGAAGACACCCCTTATATAGCTGTGGAGAAAATCCAATAGTTGTCCACCTAACCATCCTGCGACTTGCGGTACTACCGCTCCTGACCAGCGGTACTACCGTAAGGCCATGCGGTACTTCCGCCCCTGACCAGCGGTACTACCGCAAGGCCATGCGGCACTACCGTGAGGGACCGCGGTACTACCACAGCAGCAGCAGGAGCTAGGACAGACCTGTAGCACAAGGGCCAAGGGCGGGACTGCCGCAGGCGCGGTACTACCACTCCCCCTTGCGGTACTACCGCAAGGCAAGAAACTCCTAGCCTGGGATGAATAAAAATACATCCGTGCCTACTTCCGCTGGAAAACAGATGATGCAAAAATCCGACACAGTACTACCACTGAGGGGCGGTACTACCGCCTGGCAGCTGAGCCAGGCCGCGCGCGGTATTACCGTGCACGGGGTGCGGTACTACCGCGGAGGCGCGGATGTAAAAAATTACATCCGCCCCTACTATCGCGAAGAAGCGGCACTTGTCCTGGGGGCCACGGTACTACGGCTTCGGAGGAGCGGTACTACCGTGGGCTCCTGCGGTACTACCGCGCCGAAGTACGGTACTACTGCTTCAGGGAGCAGTACTACCGCAAGCCCATCATCAGCAACCAGGACAAAGCAAAGAGGATAAACGGAGGATGCTCCAATGCGTATGGGAAAGGTGGAGACAAGGAAGACAAGGTGTACGTGATGATTCCACCCGAACCTTTCCGACACGGACCCCCTCTTAATAGTACGGCTTTCCTACGACTCAAATCCACCAAAAAGAAACATAGAAAAACTCCGTCTTCAATAGTCTTCGATGGGCACCAAACCGTCTTGTGCCTAGCGATGAAACGTCTGGGAAACTCAAGGCACACCATTAGTACGCAAAAGCATTGTCATCAATCACCAAAACACCTTAGGGATAAATATGCCCTTACAATCTCCCACTTTTTGGTGGATTGATGACAATACGGGATTTGCACAAAGGGAAATAATATTGAGCAAACACAAACCCCTCCTCTCTAGAATATAGACGGGCTCCCCCTAGATGTGTGCAAACTAGATGGGTGCTTTGGACTGCACGGCACACATACTAGGATCAAAACTCCCCCTATATTTTAGAGACAAGGCATATCTTGCAATAGTAAGTCTAACACTAGACAAGATAGCAAATACGAGCATATCATAAGTAGCACAATCATAAGCTCACTAAGATAGGATAGAGTGCATATGTCTTACACCATATGAGGATAAGTCTCAAAGGCGCAAACCAAACCAAAGCAAACGAGGTCCAAACGACAAAGCAAACACACCAAACACGACACATGACTCGCAAGCATGCAAATCCCTACACTCTCTCCCCCTTTGGCATCGAGATGCCAAAAAGGCAGAGAGGACACCTAGACGCAAGGGGTGGCTCAGGCAGAGAAATCATCCCAACTCTCCTCGTGCTCCTTGTCAGACTCGGCGGCGGGGACGGTCTCCTCGATGTCCTCCTTAGAATCAGTCCACTTGTAGCCTTGCTTCGCCATCCATGCAGCCTCTAGCATGATGACCTCCTCAGAACCGCCAGAGACGTGCTCTCCAAAGACCCTCATAATCTTCTTGTCACGGCGGCGACTCTCCTTGGATGCCACGTGAGTCCTGTACTGCCCCTTTGCTTGCATGCAGAAAAGAGTCTTCATCTTGTCCTTCAACTTCTTGGCCCACGAGGGCTCAGAGGAAGGATGGGGAGACCTAGCAGCACGGTCCTCAGCAACATCCTCTGCTCCAGCCTCCTCCTCATCAACATCCCTCCTAGCAGCAGACGCCTCAGCACGAGTAGTAGTGTTGGCCCAGTTGGGCTTGACATGGAGACTGATGGGCTCATGCTGAATCCAGTCTGGAGCAAGGAACTCATCACCAGGGTACAACTTCTACCAAGTCTCAGAGATCAATAGAAACAGGTATGTTCCATAGATAGGTACCTTGCGGTTGAACACTGCAAACCGAAGCTCACACCACATGATGTGTGAGACATCAAGTGGCTGAGTCTGAGACACACGTGCCTCCTCGCACAGGAGCATCATATCCACCAGATAGGCATGAACCTTGTCCTTGTCGCCAATGCGAGGGAATAGAGAGTTGCGGAAGATGCGATACATGATATCCAGAAAGGAGTTCAGCACCCATGTCGACTTGCCACTGGGAAGCACCTTCTCAACATAGAATGGTTGTATCTTGTTCTTGCTAGTAGACTCAGGATTGGCATGGGGGCAAACACCAACGGGTGTAGTGAGCCCGTCATCAGGAACTTGGAGCAGATCCATGAACTCCTTCCAGGTAGCAGTCAACTGACGGCCATTGGTCATCCAGGTCATCCTCCGCTCCTCCCCGGGGTGAAAGTAAACTGAGGCAAAGAACTGACAGATAAGCTCAGGGTCATAGTTAAGGTGGAAAGAGATCACATGTTCAATACTGAACCGCTCCACCAAATCCAGAGCTTCTCCAAAGTACTCACGAAACTTGTCCTTCCTCAAGTGATCCATGTCTATCCACTTGACATCCACACAGGTATTTTGCTTGTTCTTGATTACATCCAGATAAAAGATAGTCTGCTGCTTGGTCCAAAACAATTCACAGCCTCTGATGATAGCACGAGCATTCACATAAGGGTTGATCTTCCGGAGATGTACGTACTTAGCGAGGGGAATCTCATCCGTGCCCTTAGCGGGTTCCTTGTTCTTGCTAGCGGTGGTCTTGACATTGCACTTGGGGGCACTGGAGCCCTCTGGTGCTTCATCTTGATGATTGCGCAGTCGCTTGGAGCCAGTGTCACGACTGGGATTGGAACGGCGAGAGCCACCACCTAAGAAACAAGAGAAAGCACATGTAACACCCCGGATGTAACTTTCCCAATTTGTACTCCAACTCTTGCCGTTTCCGGCGTTAAGTTATTTTATTTTCTCGGGTTCGGGTTTTTGTCTCCGTGTGTTGTTGTCGTTGTCATGCATCTCATATCATGTCATCATGTGCATTGCATTTGCATACGTGTTCGTCTCATGCATTCGAGCATTTTTCCCGTTGTCCGTTTTGCATTCCGGCGCTTTGTTCTCCTCCGGTGGTCATTTCTAACTTTCTTTCGTGTGTGGGGATTAAATTTTTTCCGGATTGGACCGAGACTTGCCAAGCGGCCTTGGTTTACTAGCGGTAGACCGCCTGTCAAGTTTCGTATCATTTGGACTTCGTTTGATACTCCAACGGTTAACCGAGGGACCGAAAAGGCCTCGTGTGTGTTGCAGCCCAACACCCCTCCAATTTGGCCCAAAACCCACCAAACTCTGCTCCATCTCCTAGAGCGTTCGATCACGATCGCGTGGCCAAAAACCGCACCTCATTTGGACTCTCCTAGCTCCACTTATGCCTATAAATAGCCCCCTTCGTTTTCCTTCTTCTTCTTCCCCGAAACCCTAGATCCGCCGCTCCTCTCGCGCGCCGGACAATTCCCCCACCGGCGGACACGTCCGCCCGCAGTGTCCGGCCGCCATGTGGCAGCCCCACACACGCCGCGCCCGGCTCGCGCCGCCAGCCGCCGCCGGCCCGGGAGGCCCAGGAGGGGCCCCCGCGAGCCCGAAGTTCCCCGCGCCCCGCGCCTCGACTCCGCCGCCGCCTCTCCCACCTCCGGCGACCGGCGCCGCCGCGGGCCGCCATCGCCGCCACGGCCGCCACCTCGCCTCGGGACCTCCGCCACCACGCCGACCTCACCGACCGCCGCCTCCACGCAACTGCCGCCGCCTCCTCGCGTCGCCGGCCGCCTGCCTCACCGGAGCCCAAGTCCGGCCGGCCTCGCCCCAGCCTCTTCCTCCCTCCATGCCGGCGACCTCAACTCTGGCCGGTCAACCTCGACTTCCGCGCCCGATGAACAGTGCACCGGATCTCAGATCTGAGATCTGAGATATTTTGAGACGGTTGACTTTTTCCCTCTCCCCCTTAATTTTTATGCATACTTTGACCTGTGATATCTCCGTATCCGTAGCTCCGATTTGGACGTATAGTATATAAAAATGTTCATCTAAGAGAGTACATCATTTCATTCCATTGCATCATTTTCATTTGAGCTCATCTTGATGCCCGAAATGCTGTTAGAAGGAGGCTTCGTGAGTTAATTGTCAGATCTGCTAGTTCATCTTAGACTTTTGTCATTTTTGCCATGAGTATTGTATGCATGATATGCCTGTGAGTCCTTCATATGTTTTGTTAAGCATCTTGTTATCTTTCCAGAGGTGCAACCCATGCATTTTTAGGATGTGTGTGGTGACTTGTGCAAGCTTGCAAAGTGAGGCACCCGGTAATTCTGTTTTCAGGGACTTAGTGATTTCACTAAGTCCTGGGATTGTTTAGTTCATGATGCCATATGTTCTTGTTGTTTCCTAGTGATCCGTGCCTCTTTTGAGGATGATCAGTAAGGGAGTTTTGTTAACCTTGTAGTGCTCTATCCATCCATGTCTTTGTTTGCAATTATGGAGCACCCTAGCTTGAGTCAATCGAGCTCTACGTTTGCTTCGTGGTGAATCTGGGCAGATCGTCAACTTGTTTGCGATTTTGCCGATGTTATTGTAGTTGATCCGTGCAAGCTATGCTATTGTTCTTGCCATGTCTAGCTTTTATTTTGTGCCTTATTCAGGGATGTATGCTTGTCTTGCCATGACTTGCACCGTGGTGAGTGCATCGAGCTCGTAAACATGCCTTCGCGAGTTATGTTTCGGCATGTCACAGTTTTCACTAAGTCTGAAAATTGATTATGTTTTTGCTATGTTCGTGTGCTTGTTAGTATATTTTTTGTGATCCCTTTTGGCTCAAGGTCACTAAGGGACTTTTGTTAAGCTTGTTGAGTAGCTCCATGCCATGTCTTTCTTTGTCATGTTCAGGTCCTGTAGCATGTTGTTTTGTTGCTCCGAAGAGGGCTATATGATCTGAAATTCCAGACAAGTGTTAATTTCACTAAGTCTGAGATCTGTTTTGCCATTTGCGTTTTTGCCATGCTTGTTTGAACCTGTTAATGGATGAATTGGCC
Organism: Triticum dicoccoides; assembly: GCF_002162155.2. Classification (NCBI taxonomy): domain Eukaryota; kingdom Viridiplantae; phylum Streptophyta; class Magnoliopsida; order Poales; family Poaceae; genus Triticum; species Triticum dicoccoides. The sequence continues at coordinate 382,529,276 of NC_041382.1, read as the reverse complement.
GTAGCTTAGTGCTAGACTTTTGTTAAGTATCTTGTTTGCATCCCTTCCATGTATTTTGTTGTCATGTTTGGATGCTGTAGCATGTTCATTTCATTGCATTTAGATGCCTACTTGCTGTAAATCGCAGACCGGTGTCATATTTGAAACGCTTGCCATTTCCAAACCGTAACTCCGATTCCGGCGTTCTTTATATCGTTTTCAAGCGATTTCATCTCATCTTTCCAGTGGCACCCTTGGAATTCCAAGTTGAGGCCAGGTTCATGCATTTCCTGTCATATCTTGCATTTTGCATCCCGCATCGCATCCCGCATAGCATATCATCTTCGCATCGTGTTGATTGAGTTTGCACGTGGTTGATTGTATCCTTGTTGCTTGTTTGTCTTGTTTGGGTAGAGCCGGGAGACGAGTTCGCTAACGAGGAGCCCGTTGAGTTTGCTTTTGAGGATCCAGTCAACTCTGACAACTGTACAGGTAAGATGATCATACCCTCGAAATCACTACTATCTTTGCTATGCTAGTTTGCTCGCTCTTTTGCTATGCCATTGCTATGATGCCTACCAATTTCTTGCAAGCCTCCCAAATTGGAATGTCAAACCTCTAACCCCCCATGTCCTAGCAAACCGTTGATTGGCTATGTTACCGCTTCGCTCAGCCCCTCTTATAGCGTTGCTAGTTGCAGGTGAAGATTGGAGGCCGTTCCTTGTTGGAATATTTATTTACTTGTTGGGATATCATTATATTGCTATGTTATCTTAATGCATCTATATACTTGGTAAAGGGTGGAAGGCTCGGCCTCTCGCCTAGTGTTTTGTTCCACTCTTGCCGCCCTAGTTTCTGTCATATCGGTGTTATGTTCCCGGTTTTTGCGTTCCTTACGTGGTTGGGTTATAATGGGAACCCCTTGATAGTTCGCCTTGATTAAAGCTTTTCCAGCAATGCCCAACCTTGGTTTTACCATTCGCCACCTAGCCTCTTTCTTTTTCCCTTGGGTTACCGGAGCCCAAGGGTCATCTTATTTTAACCCCCCCCCCCCGGGCCAGTGCTCCCTCTGAGTGTTGGACCAAACCGGGCAGCCTGCGGGGCCATCTCGGGGAAACTTGAGGGTTGGTTTTTACTCGTAGCTTGATCTATTTGAGTGTGCCCTAAGAACGAGATATGTGCAGCTCCTATCAGGATTTGTCGGCACATTCGGGCGGTGTTGCTGGTCTTGTTTTAACCTGTCGAAGTGTCTTGAATTACCGAGATACCGAGTCTGATCGGAACGTCTTGGGAGGAGGTCTATTCCTTCGTTGACCGTGAGAGCTTGTCATGGGCTAAGTTGGGACTCCCCTGCAGGGATTGAACTTTCGAAAGCCGTGCCCGCGGTTATGGGTAGATGGGAATTTGTTAATGTCCGATTGTAGATAACTTGAACCTTAACTTAATTAAAATGAATCAACTGAGTGTGTTGTCGTGACGGCCTCTTCTCGGCGGAGTCCTGGAAGTGGACACGGTGTTGGAGTGATGTTTGCGCAGGTTGCTCTCTAGTTTCTCGCTCATGCTTTGCCTCCTCTTCTCGCTCTCCTTTACGAATAAGTTAGCCACCATACTTGCTAGTCGCTTGCTGCAGCTCCACTCATATTTTTACCTTGCCTTACTTATAAGCTTAAATAGTCTTGATCGCGAGGGTGCGAGATTGCTGAGTCCCTGTGGCTCACAGATTACTATTACACCAGATGCAGGGCCCGATGGTTCCGCTCCAGGAGACGCGTATGAGCTCAAGTGGGAGTTCGACGAAGACTCTCAATGATACTATGTTTCCTTTCCTGACGATCAGTAGTGGTGCCCAGTTGGGGTGATTGGGACCGTGTCGCATGTTGGGTTCTCTTTTATTTTGGCACCGTAGTCGGGCCTTGAGTGTATGGATGATGTAATGTTATTTATATACTTGATTGACGTGGCGAGTGTAAGCCAACTATGTTATCTCCCCTTTTATTATCACATTACATGGGATGTTTGTGAAGATTGCCTAACTTGCGACATATGCCTTCAATGCGATTATGTCTCTAAGTCGTGCCTCGACACGTGGGAGCTATAGTCGCATCGAGGGTGTTACAAGTTGGTATCAGAGCCTTCCCCGACCTTAGGAGCCCCATTGCTTGATCGTTTTTAGCGGCTGAGTTGTGTCTAGAAAAATGTTTTGAGTCTTTTAGGAATTATATATCGGAGAGTTCAGGAATTCTTTTTACTTCCCAGTCTCCTCATCGCTCTGGTAAGGCATCTTGACGTAGAGTTTTGACTCTTCTCTTCTCAAATTTCACTAAAAAAAATTTAGGATCACACGAGTATCTTGGAATCGTTCCGATGGCTTATGATGAGAACATTGTCTTGGTGCCTCCTGTCAGGGGTTTAGTGGAAGTGTCCCGGGGAGTTGAGCTCTGAGGTGTTGTCATCATAATTTTATCGTTGCAATTCTGGAATACTTGAGATATTTTCGCCGACATCGAAAATCTCTTTTATGCAGTTCGTTGGTGAGATAACCTCGACGCCACCTAGTACTGGGGCGGGAGTTCGGGAGTATCGCCATAACTTGTATAACGGATGCTTTTCGAAGGTTGAGGTAGATGGTTTCCGAAGTTTTCTTGGTTATGTGTTGAAGGATGGATACAGCTGGATGTAGGATTTGCTAGTTTGGGTGAGATATTATGCTTCCCCTGTATCCCCAACACCTGATTGCATAACCGGAAAGGTTCGGAAGTTTCATAGGTGGGAATTCTAGTAGCTCTAGTTCTTCTTCCACGGATATTGGTTTGAGATTGGGATTTCTTACCGATTATTCGTTCTTGATCCGTACCTTGTTCGTTTATTTCTCTACCTTAATTCTACGTGGCTTCTCAATTTATGGATATGTGACCATTTCAAGAGGAATGCATTCGTTCATTTTGTTCGGATGTGAAGACTATATGTTGCAATTTTCATTACGTTGGATTCAGCTTCAATATTTATCTGTCAATGTGCTAATGGTGGTCAACCTCTTCAAGATGGCTCCTCCAACGCGCACGACTCCGAATCCTGATCCACCACCGCCTCCACCTCCTCCAGAGGCATGGCAAGCTGTGATGGCCACAACCAATGCAAATACACAGTTGGTCATGCAAATTCTTCAAGAACGCAATCAAGGCAGTCAAGGGAATCAAGGCAGCAATCAGAGTCACTTTGCTACACTCAACCAGTTCCTTGCTAACGGGCCAAAGACTTTCAGCAATTGTGTTGAGGCAACCGATGCTGACGATTGGCTTGTGGATCTGTGTAAGCATTTCGAGTGCAGTAACGTCAGGCCTGAGGACTTTGTTAAGTTCACTTCCTTCCAACTCAAAGATCAAGCTGCAGAATGGTTCCAGCAGTACAAGGACTCCAGAGGTGGACGTGTTATCACTTGGGATGATTTCCGTCGAGATTTCCAAGCTCATCATATTCCCCAGAGTGTGGTTGAAAGCAAGCGTGAGGAATTCCGCAATCTGAAGCAAGGCTCTTTGTCTGTCTATGACTACAACAAGTTGTTCCAGAAGCTTGCCCGCTTTGCCAAGCAGGACGTACCTGATGAGAAGAGCATGATATATCAGTTCAGGCGTGGTCTTAGAGAAGAAATTCAGCTCGCTCATGTCCTCTTCAAGCCCTTGAGATACGATGAGTTCTACAACATGGCATTGAAGCAAGAGGCTGCTCAGTTGAGGTGTGATGCTTCCAAGAAGTGAGTCAGAGATGTTAATCCTTCTTCCTCTACTCAAGTGACCAAGCAGCAAAAGTTTTGGCTTCCTCCTCCTCCGTTTCGTCAGCCGTATCAGTAGAAGAGCAAAGGTGGCAGTGGTTCTTCCCACCCACCCAACCCTGGCTTTCAAAACAAGACTTCGTCTCAAGCTCCAAGATCGAGTGTTCCGTACCACCGTCCGCTTTCAGAGGTCACGTGCAACAAGTGCCAACAGAAGGGTCACTATGCCAACAAGTGTCTCAACTAGAGGCGTCTTCCTCCTCCTCCTGTCAGATCGATAAGTACAGCTGTGGTCAAGCACAACCCCAAGCACGCCAAGGTCAATTTGATGAACGCAACTCAGGTAGAGGATTCTTCAGATGTCATCATGGGTAACCTTCCTGTTAATGATATTCCTGCAAGAGTTCTTTTTGACACGGGTGCATCGCATTGTTTCATGGCAAAGCCATTTTTTACCAAGCATGAGTTTGTTTCTTCTCATTTGGGTAAACAAATGGATATCGTTTCTCCTGGCAAACGTCTGAGTGCTAGTCTGGAGGTGCCAGATGTTACTATCACGTTGGGCGACTACAAGTTCCTTTCTTCCCCAATGGTTCTTGGTAACTCGGATATTGATCTTATTCTCGGGATGGATTGGCTTTCTAAGCACAAGGCTCAGCTTGATTGTGCAGCCAGGCAGATTCAATTGACTCATTCGTCTGAGGATGTAATTGTCTTTGCCGCTCGGGATAATACCATCCGTCTGTTTTCTCTCAATGAGAAGGGTGAATTGGACGCCATCTCTCAAATTCCAGTCGTTTGCGAATACCAATACGTCTTTCCAGAAGAGCTTCCAGGAATGCCTCCGCACCGGCCAGTTGAATTCGTTATTGATCTTGAGCCTGGCACGGAACCTGTGTGCAAACGTCCTTACAAGCTCGGACCTGAAGAGTTGAAAGAGCTGAAGAAGCAACTCGATATGCAAGAGAAAATGGGTCTCATCCGGCCTAGTTCTTCTCCGTGGGGTTGTGGTGTTCTTTTTGTGAAGAACAAGGATGGAACGGACCGACTTTGTGTTGATTACCGTCCAGTGAACAAGAAGACCATCAAGAACAAATACCCACTTCCCAACATCAATGAGCTGTTCGAACAACTCAAAGGTGCTCAAGTATTCTCCAAGCTTGATCTCCGTATGGGCTATCACCAGATTCGCATTCGTGAAGAAGATATTCCCAAGATAGCATTCAGAACAAGCTTTGGTTCATATGAATACACTATCATGTCTTTTGGCCTCGCCAACGCTCCTCCGACGTTCTCTCGCATGATGAACTTCATCTTCAACGCCTACACCAATGACTCCGTTTTGGTCTATCTCAACGACATTCTGGTTTTCTCGAAGAACAAGGAAGATCATGCTAAGCACTTGCGTTTGGTTCTCGATAAGCTCAGGGAACATCAGTTCTACGCCAAGTTCTCCAAGTGTGAATTTTGGCTCGATGAGGTTCTTTATCTTGGTCATATCATCTCTGCCAAGGGCATTGCCATGAATCCTGAGAAGGTGTCTGCAATTGTGAATTGGGAACCTCCTCAGAATGTGAAGCAACTCCGCAGTTTCCTCGGTCTCGCAAGCTATTGCCGAAGATTCATTGAAAACTTTTCTAAGATCGTGAAGCCTCTCTCTAATCTTCTTCAGAAGCACGTCAAGTAAGTTTGGTCTCCGGAGTGTGATATTGCTTTCAACACTTTGAAAGAGAAATTGATCACTGCTCCAGTTCTGACTCCGCCTGATGAATCCAAGCCGTATGAGGTCTTTTGTGATACCTCTCTCCAAGGTCTTGGCGCAGTATTGGTGCAAGAGAAGAAAGTTGTTGCTTATACATCTCGCCAGTTGAAGCCTAATGAGAAGAACTACCCCACTCATGATCTCGAGTTGGCGGCAGTTGTGCATGCTCTTTTGACTTGGAGACATCTTCTATTGGGAATAAAAGTGGACATTTTCACTGATCACAAGTCTCAAGTACATCTTCACTCAGCCTAATCTCAACCTCAGGGAAACTCGATGGGTCGAAATGATTCAAGAGTATAATCCGAGTATCGAGTATACTCCAGGCAAGGCCAATGTGACTGCTGATGCTTTGAGCAGAAAAGCGTATTGCAACAGTCTGATTCTTAAGCCTTATCAACCCGAGCTTTGTGAAGCTTTCCTCAAACTGAATCTGCAAGTTGTTCCTCAAGGTTTCCTTGCCAACCTTCAAGTCTCTCCTACCTTAGAAGACCAGATTCGCCAAGCCCAGCTTCTTGATGCTATGGTGAAAAAGGTGAAGATTGGGATTGCCAAGAGTCAGTCCAAGTACAAGTGCTACCGCCTTGATGACAAGGACACTCTCTTCTTCGAGGATCGAATTGTTGTACCCAAAGGTGACCTTCATAAAGTGATCATGAACGAGGCTCACAATTCTCTCCTCTCCATCCACCCTGGGAGCACGAAGATGTATCAGGACCTTAAGCAAGTTTATTGGTGGACTCGAATAAAGCGCGAGATCGCTCAATTCGTGAATGAATGTGATGTCTGCAGAAGAGTGAAGGCGGAACACCAAAGGCCAGCTGGTCTCCTCCAACCTCTTGCCATTCCAGAATGGAAGTTTGACCACATTGAGATGGACTTCGTGACTGGGTTTCCAAAGTCCAAGCGTGGCAATGATGCTATATTCATTGTCATCGACAAACTCACCAAAGTGGCTCACTTTCTGCCTATCAAAGAGTCGATCACTGCAGCTCAATTGGTGGAACTCTATACCTCTCGTATTGTCTCTCTGCACGATATTCCTCAAGTGATCTCTTCAGACCGTGGCAGCATCTTTACCTCGAAGTTTTGGGATTCTTTTCAGAAGGCCATGGGCACGAACATCCGCTTCAGCACAGCTTTCCATCCTCAAACAAGCGGTCAAGTTGAGCGTGTCAACCAGATTCTTGAAGATATGCTCAGGGCTTGTGTGATCTCCTTCGGCATGAAGTGGGAGGATTGTCTTCCTTATGCTGAATTCTCCTACAACAATAGTTTTCAAGCAAGTTCGGGCAAGGCCCCATTTGAAATTCTGTATGGCAGGAAGTGCCGTACCCCTCTCAACTGGTCTGAAACCGGTGAACGTCAGCTTTTGGGTAATGACTTAATCACAGAAGCAGAAGAAATGTGCAAAGTCATTCATGATAACCTCAAAGCAGCCCAATCCCGCCAGAAGAGCTACTATGATAGTAAGCACCGTGATTTGGCTTTCGAGATCGGGGATCATGTTTACCTCCGCGTCTCTCCTATGAAAGGTACTCGTCGCTTCGGTATCAAAGGGAAGCTTGCCCCTAGATACGTGGGACCTTTCAAGATTGTCAGCAAGAGAGGCGACCTCGCCTATCGACTCGAGCTTCCTTCAAACTTTGCAAATGTCCATGACGTGTTCCATGTCTCTCAGCTTTGAAAGTGCTTCAAGACTCCTGACCGCACAGTCAACTTCGAGGACATTGAGCTCCAAGAAGATCTCTCTTATCGTGAGCACCCAGTTGCTATTCTTGAAGAGACTGAACGCAAGACTTGCAACAAGTCAATCAAATTTCTCAAAGTCAAGTGGTCACACCATTCCGACCGTGAAGCTACCTGGGAACGCGAGGATCACCTCCGTTCTGAGTACCCGGCGTTCTTTCAGTCCTAGATCTCGGGACGAGATCCTTTCGTAGTGGTGGAGTGTTGTAACACCCCGGATGTAACTTTCCCAATTTGTACTCCAACTCTTGCCGTTTCCGGCGTTAAGTTATTTTATTTTCTCGAGTTCGGGTTTTTGTCTTCGTGTGTTGTTGTCGTTGTCATGCATCTCATATCATGTCATCATGTGCATTGCATTTGCATACGTGTTCATCTCATGCATTCGAGCATTTTTCCCATTGTCCGTTTTGCATTCCGGCGCTTCGTTCTCCTTCAGTGTTCATTTCTAGCTTTCTTTCGTGTGTGGGGATTAAAATTTTCCGGATTGGACCGAGACTTGCCAAGCGACCTTGGTTTACTACCGGTAGACCGCCTGTCAAGTTTCGTATCATTTGGACTTCGTTTGATACTCCAACGGTTAACCGAGGGACCGAAAAGGCCTCGTGCGTGTTGCAGCCCAACACCCCTCCAATTTGGCCCAAAACCCACCAAACTCTGCTCCATCTCCTAGAGCGTTCGATCACGATCGCGTGGCCAAAAATCACACCTCATTTGGACTCTCCTAGCTCCACTTATGCCTATAAATAGCCCCCTTCGTTTTCCTTCTTCTTCTTCCCCGAAACCCTAGATCCGCCGCTCCTCTCGCGCGCCGGACAATTCCCCCACCGACGGACACGTCCGCCCGCAGTGTCCGGCCGCCACGTGGCAGCCCCGCACTCGCCGCACCCGGCTCGCGCCGCCAGCCGCCGTCGGCCCGGGAGGCCCAGGAGGGGCCCCCGCGAGCCCGAAGTTCCCCGCGCCCCGTGCCTCGACTCCGCTGCCGCCTCTCCCACCTCCGGCGACCGGCGCTGCCGCGGGCCGCCGCCGCCACGGCCGCCACCTCGCCTCGGGACCTCCGCCACCACGCCGACCTCGCCGACCGCCGCCTCCTCGCGTCGCCGGCCGCCTGCCTCACCGGAGCCCAAGTCCGGCCAGCCTCGCCCCGGCCTCTTCCTCCCTCCACGCCGGCGACCTCAACTCTGGCCGGTCAACCTCGACTTCCGCGCCCGATGAACAGTGCACCGGATCTCAGATCTGAGATCTGAGATATTTTGAGACGGTTGACTTTTTCCCTCTCCCCCTTAATTTTTATGCATACTTTGACCTATGATATCTCCGCATCTTGGACGTATAGTATATCAAAATGTTCATCTGAGAGAGTACATCATTTCATTCCATTGCATCATTTTCATTTGAGCTCATCTTGATACCCGAAATGCTGTTAGAAGGAGGCTTCGTGAGTTAATTGTCAGATCTGCTAGTTCATCTTAGACTTTTGTCATTTTTGCCATGATTATTGTATGCATGATATGCTTGTGAGTCCTTCATATGTTTTGTTAAGCATCTTGTTATCTTTCCAGAGGTGCAACCCATGCATTTTTAGGATGTGTGTGGTGACTTGTGCAAGCTTGCAAAGTGAGGCACCCTGTAATTCTGTTTTCAGGGACTTAGTGATTTCACTAAGTCCTGGGATTGTTTAGTTCATGATGTCATATGTTCTTGTTGTTTCCTAGTGATACGTGCCTCTTTTGAGAATGATCAGTAAGGGAGTTTTGTTAACCTTGTAGTGCTCTATCCATCCATGTCTTTGTTTGCAATTATGCAGTACCCTAGCTTGAGTCAATCGAGCTCTACTTTTGCTTCGTGGTGAATCTGGGCAGATCGTCAACTTGTTTGCGATTTTGCCGATGTTACTGTAGTTGATCCGTGCAAGCTATGCTATTTTCTTGCCATGTCTAGCTTTTATTTTGTGCCTTCTTCAGGGATATATGCTTGTCTTGCCATGACTTGCACCGTGGTGAGTGCATCGAGCTCGTAAACATGCCTTCGCGAGTTATGTTTCGGCATGTCCCAGTTTTCACTAAGTCTGAAAACTGATTATGTTTTTGCTATGTTCGTGTGCTTGTTAGTATATTTTGTGATCCCTTTTGGCTCAAGGTCACTAAGGGACTTTTGTTAAGCTTGTTGAGTAGCTCCATGCCATGTCTTTATTTGTCATGTTCAGGTCCTGTAGCATGTTGTTTTGTTGCTCCGAAGTGGGCTATATGATCTGAAATTCCAGACAAGTGTTAATTTCACTAAGTCTGAGATCTGTTTTGCCATTTGCGTTTTTGCCATGCTTGTTTGAACCTATTAATGGATGAATTGGCCGTAGCTCAGTGCTAGAATTTTGTTAAGCATCTTGTTTGCATCCCTGCCATGTATTTTGTTGTCATGTTTGGGTGTTGTAGCATGTTCATTTCATTGCATTTAGATCCCTACTTGCTGTAAATCGCAGACCGGTGTCATATTTGAAACGCTTGCCATTTCCAAACCGTAACTCCGATTCCGGCGTTCTTTATATCGTTTTCAAGCGATTTCATCTCATCTTTCTAGTGGCACCCTTGGAATTCCAAGTTGAGTCCAGGTTCATGCATTTCCTGTCATATCTTGCATTTTGCATCCCGCATCGCATCCCGCATAGCATATCATCTTCGCATCGTGTTGATTGAGTTTGCACGTGGTTGATTGTATCCTTGTTGCTTGTTTGTCTTGTTTGGGTAGAGCCGGGAGACGAGTTCACTAACGAGGAGCCCGTTGAGTTTGCTTTTGAGGATCCAGTCAACTCTGACAACTGTACAGGCAAGATGATCATACCCTCGAAATCACTACTATCTTTGCTATGCTAGTTTGCTCGCTCTTTTGCTATGCCATTGCTACGATGCCTACCAATTGCTTGCAAGCCTCCCAAATTGCCATGTCAAACCTCTAACCCCCCATGTCCTAGCAAACCGTTGATTGGCTATGTTACCGCTTCGCTCAGCCCCTCTTATAGCGTTGCTAGTTGCATGTGAAGATTGGAGGCCGTTCCTTGTTGGAACATTTATTTACTTGTTGGGATATCATTATATTGCTATGTTATATTAATGCATCTATATACTTGGTAAAGGGTGGAAGGCTCGGCCTCTCGCCTAGTGTTTTGTTCCATTCTTGCCGCCCTAGTTTCCGTCATATCGGTGTTATGTTCCCGGTTTCTGCGTTCCTTACGCGGTTGGGTTATAATGGGAACCCCTGATAGTTCGCCTTGATTAAAGCTTTTCCAGCAATGCCCAACCTTAGTTTTACCATTCGCCACCTAGCCTCTTTTTCCCTTGGGTTACCGGAGCCCAAGGGTCATCTTATTTTAACCCCCCCCCCCCCGGGCCAGTGCTCCCTCTGAGTGTTGGTCCGAACCGGGCAGCCTGCGGGGCCACCTCGGGGAAACTTGAGGGTTGGTTTTTACTCGTAGCTTGACCTATCTGAGTGTGCCCTAAGAACGAGATATGTGCAGCTCCTATCGGGATTTGTCGGCACATTCGGGCGGTGTTGCTGGTCTTGTTTTAACCTGTCGAAGTGTCTTGAATTACCGAGATACCGAGTTTGATCGGGACGTCTTGGGAGGAGGTCTATTCCTTCGTTGACCGTGAGAGCTTGTCATGGGCTAAGTTGGGACTCCCCTGCAGGGATTGAACTTTTGAAAGCCGTGTCCGCGGTTATGGGTAGATGGGAATTTGTTAATGTCCGGTTGTAGATAACTTGAACCTTAACTTAATTAAAATGAATCAACTGAGTGTGTTGCCGTGACGGCCTCTTCTCGGCGGAGTCCGGGAAGTGGACACGGTGTTGGAGTAATGTTTGCGCAGGTTGCTCTCTAGTTTCTTGCTCGTGCTTTGCCTCCTCTTCTCGCTCTCCTTTGCGAATAAGTTAGCCACCATACTTGCTAGTCGCTTGCTGCAGCTCCACTCATATTTTTACCTTGCCTTACCTATAAGCTTAAATAGTCTTGATCGCGAGGGTGCGAGATTGCTGAGTCCCTGTGGCTCATAGATTACTATTAGACCAGATGCAGGGCCCGATGGTTCCGCTCCAGGAGACGCGTATGAGCTCAAGTGGGAGTTCGACGAAGACTCTCAACGATACTATGTTTCCTTTCCCGACGATCAGTAGTGGTGCCCAGTTGGGGGTGATTGGGACCGTGTCGCATGTTGGGTTCTCTTTTATTTTGGCGCCGTAGTCGGGCCTTGAGTGTATGGATGATGTAATGTTATTTATGTACTTGATTGACGTGGCGAGTGTAAGCCAACTATGTTATCTCCCCTTTTATTATTACATTACATGGGATGTTTGTGAAGATTGCCTAACTTGCGACATATGCCTTCAATGCGATTATGTCTCTAAGTCGTGCCTCGACACGTGGGAGCTATAGTCGCATCGAGGGTGTTACAGCACACACAAAGAGTGAGAAGAATCAATGCAAAGACCTTAGCAAAACAAGATAAACAAGTAGAAAGCATACGTGGTAATTGCCACGAGAGAGATTGGACACCAAAGGTAGTACTGCCAGGTCGCGCGGTACTAAAATTTTAGTACCGCTCCTAGTCGCGGTAGTACCGTGTGAGGTCACGGTAGTACCGTGGCTTGGAGCGGTAGTATGAGCTTAGTGCCACAGCACGTGCGGTAGTACCGCACCGGACGGGTGGTAGTATCGGACAAGCGGTAGTACCGCACAAGAGGTGCGGTAGTACCGCACCGCGTCAGATCCGAACCACTTTTGAATCTGAGAAGAACCGCGAAACCACGACGGTACTACGGTTGATCAAATCTACCACGGGACAACATATCAAGTATAATTTCTACGCAACATGACTCTCCTACACCCTACTCTTGCAAAGATTTGGCCTAAAATCGCAAGAACAACACGCATCTCCCCAAAAACCTAGAAGCGAAAGAACAACCAAGAAAGAGAGGGATTTAGGGAGAAACCTTGTTCCATGGCAAGAGGAAGTGGTGGGGAACGATCCCACCGGTCGGAATCCGAGGAGAGTGGCCGGAGACGGAGATCCATCGAGGACCTCCAGCGCCGTTCTTGAGCGAGAGAGAGGGAGAGACGGTGGGGAGAGAGACAAGTGAATGGGTATGGGGAGTTGGAACTCCCCTGCCCGAGTCATAACCCCCCACGCGCTCGTTAGCGCGGTAGTACCGCACTTCATTGCAGTAGTACCGCACCTGAGCGGTAGTACCGCTCTCCCAGGCAACAGTAAAAAATTACTACCGCGCTAGGTGTGGTAGTACCGTGCACCCCATACGCGGTAGTACCATGGCTGACCGCGGTAGTACCGCGGGCTTAAGAAGTTGCATATTTCAAACAAGAAAAAGAGGTCTTCGTACCGAATCTTCAAGCCAACAAGACACCACACGAACATGCTCAACACAAAGAAAGGAAGGCAAGAGACAACAAGAAACAACCTCGAGAAACAACCTCTCCAAAGAGAGGACGATGGCCGGAGCCACCTATGTTTGAGTCAATTGGTATGGCACCGCGAAGAACTATCCTTGGGCCCATGACCAAAACTCGTCTTTGAAGCACAAGTACCATCAAAAATGGATAATGTGGAAGAGTTGATCAATTTATGCATAATGGGGGGAGGGAGAGTTCATTGAGAGAACAACACTCCCCCTATGTCCATGCCTACATCTAAACAAGACAACAAGTTGAGTATGGTGGGCTGTGCAAGGGTTCAAGCAACATTGCTCGAATAAATGATATTTAGCTCATGCCTTAACTCGTGAAATCTTGCTTCATCCAACGGCTTTGTGAAAATATCTGCAAGGTTATCATGAGTGTTGACGTAGTTGAGCTCGATCTCCCCTCGCCTAATGTGATCCCGGATGAAGTGATACTGAATCTCAATATGCTTCGTCTTGAAGTGTTGCATCGAGTTGAGAGAAATCTTGATGGCACTTTCATTTTCACACCAAAGAGGCACTTTGTCACAAATGACACCGTAATCCTTTAAAGTTTGCCTCATCCATAAGAGTTGTGCACAACAACTACCGGCAGCTACATACTCTGCTTTAGTGGACGAGAGAGACAGACAACTTTGCTTTTTGGAAGACCAACTTACCAAAGAGCAACCAAGGAATTGGCACCCTCCGGAAGTGGACTTCCTATCCACTTTGTCTCCCGCCCAATCAGAGTCCGAATACCCTACAATCTTGAAGTTTGCTCCTCTTGGGTACCATAAGCCAAAGTTTAGGGTATGACCCAAATTTCGAAAGATCCGCTTGACCGCCACAAAGTGACTTTCCTTAGGTGCGGCTTGAAACCGTGCACAAATTCCCACACTCAACATGATATCCGGTCTAGATGCACAAAGGTAAAGCAAGGATCCAATCATGGAGCGATATACCTTTTGATCCACCACTTTACCATTGGGATCGATGTCAAGTTGGCACTTGGTGGGCATTGAAGTGGAAGCCGGCTTGACATCACTTAGCTTGAATCTCTTGAGCATGTCTTGAGTGTATTTGGCTTGGTTGATGAAGGTTCCTTCTCTTCTTTGCTTCACTTCGAACCCTAGAAAGAACTTCAACTCTCCCATGGAAGACATCTTGAACTTTCAGGTCATGAGAGCGACGAATTCCTCATTGAAAGCTTTGTTAGGGGAACCAAAGATAATGTCATCAACATATAGTTGGCATACAAACAACTCCCCTTTGACCTTCTTAGTAAAAAGAGTGGGGTCGATTAGCCCAACTTCAAACCCACGATCTTGTAACAACTCGGTAAGGTGGTCATACCACACATGTGGGGCTTGTTTAAGCCCATAGAGTGCCTTATCGAGTTGATACACATGATCGGGAAAGTAGGGATCCTCGAACCCGGGGGGTTGCTTGACATAGACCAACTCATTAATAGGACCATTAAGAAAAGCACTCTTCACATCCATTTGTTGCAACTTAAAGTTGTGATGAGAAGCATAAGCAATCAACAAACGAATGGATTCAAGGCGAGCAATGGGAGCAAAGGTTTCATCGTAGTCGATACCCTCGACTTGGGAGTAGCCTTGTGCCACCAATATTGCCTTGTTGCGAATGATGGTCCCATGAGCATCTAGCTTGTTCTTAAATATCCACTTGGTTCCAATGACATTGTGGTTCCCCGTTGGCCTTGGCACCAATCTCCACACCTTGTTGTACTCGAAGTTGTTGAGTTCTTCATGCATGGCATTAAGCCAATTCGGATCTTCGAGTGCTTCATATACCTTTTGGGGTTCAACACAAGAGACAAACGTGTGATGTTCACAATAGTTTGCCAATTGTCTACGAGTGCTTACCCCCTTTTGAATGCTTCCAAGTACATTCTTCATGAGATGATCCTTGGTGGAGAGCTTGGAAGCAATCTTGGCGGCACGACGCTCCAATTCCTCCTCGGTGGTGAGTTGAGGAGCGGTCACTTGATCATCTTGAGCAACGTCTTGAACTTGTTCTTGATCTTGAACTTGCTCGGAGGAGAGAACTTGACCTTGGGCATCACTTGGTGTGTCAACACCGTCTTGAGCATGATCTTGCCCTTAGTCTTGTTCATGAGGATGAGGGCCTTCACTTTGTTCTTCGGAAGCATGTGGGCCTTGGGTTGGTGATGGCTCCACTTGAGTGGAGCATTGTCCTTCTCCTTCGGCCACAAGGGGTTCCTCAATGGGTAGGATAAAACCAACACCCATTCTTCTTATGGCTTGAGGAGGAATTTCATCACCTACATCACAAGTGCCACTTTGCTCCACTTGGGAGCCGTTATTCTCATCAAACTCCACGTTACACGTCTCCTCAATAAGTCTCGTGGATTTATTGAGGACACGGTAAGCATGAGAGTTTGTAGCATAACCAACAAATATGCCCTCATAAGCTCTAGCCTCAAATTTAAACAACCGAACACCTTTCTTGAGAATGAAACACTTACACCCGAACACCCGAAAGTACTTGAGGTTAGGCTTGTTACCAGTGAGTATCTCATATGGAGTCTTGTTCAAGCCCTTACGGAGGTAGAGCTGATTGGATGCATGACATGCGGTGTTGATGGCTTTGGCCCAAAAGTTGTATGGAGACTTGAACTCCGCCATCATGGTCCTTGCTGCATCCATCAACGTCCGGTTCTTCCTCTCCACAACACCATTTTGTTGAGGGGTGTAGGGTGCGGAATATTGATGCTTGATCCCCTCATCACTAAGAAACTCATCCAAGGTGTAGTTCTTGAACTCAGTGTCGTTGTCACTTCTTATTTGTCAAGATCTTTGCATTGCGTTGACGTTGTGCTTCATTTGCAAAGTCAATGATGGTTTGTTGGGTCTCGCTCTTCCTCTTGAAGAAATACACCCAAGTATATCTTGAATAGTCATCCACAATCACCAAGCAATACTTCCTACCCCCAAGACTATCAAAGGATGGATGCCCAAAGAGATCCAAGTGAAGGAGCCCCAAAGGCCTCTTCGAGTAAATGATAGTCGTAGGAGGGTGAGCCTTCTCATGAAGCTTTCCTTTGATACAAGCACTGCAAGCACGATCTTTAGCAAAACTAACATTCGTTAGTCCACGGACATGGTCACCCTTGAGAATACTTTGCAAAGATCTCATATTTACATGGGCCAAACGGCGATGCCAAAGCCATCCCACATCAACTTTAGCCATTAGGCATGTCGCGGTCTTAGTGGGTCGCTCCGAAAAGTTAATCACATATAGACCATTCTCGACATGCCCAACAAAGGCTACTTTAAGAGTCTTGCTCCACAAGAGGGCCACAGTATCAATATCAAAGAAAGTGGCAAAGCCCATGATTGCAAGTTGACGAATGGAAATTAAATTGTATGCAAGGGACTCAACAAGCATGACCTTCTCGGTCGTGAGATCATGAGAGATGACAACCTTTCCAAGTCCCAATACCTTAGAAGATGAGGCATCACCCCACTCGACATTGGTGGGCATAGATGGAATCTTGTGCACGTCCACCACCAAGTCCTTGCTTCCGGTCATATGATTTGTAGCTCCACTATCGAGCAACCATGATCCCCCACCGGAAGCAAACACCTACAAGAGATCAATGCTTGGTTTTAGGTACCCATTTTGTGGGTCCTTTGATGTTAGTAACAAGGGTCTTAGGAACCCCAATAGACCATTCAATGTACTCATGAGGAGAACCAACAAATTTGGCATAGACATGCCCATCACTAGCACGACATAACACATAAGAAGGATTAAAGTCGGCGGCTTTGTTGGGAGGGGTGGCATTGCCCTTTTTGACACCGCCACCCTTCGCATTGTTCTTCTTCTCCTTGGAAGCACTCTCTCCCTCCTTCACAAAAGTTTGCTTGAGAGGAGGAGGTCGCTTGGTCTTGTTACCCTTCTTCTTGTTCTTGGGCTTGGGTGCGAACCCAATCCCCTCCTTGGCCACAACTTCCTTTTGATTTCTCAAAAGGTCGTTTAGGTTCTTCTCACCTTGTATGCATGACACAAGGCCTTTATCAAGTTGCTCCTTCAACTTAACATTCTCCTCAATAAGATGCACATTCTCACAACAAGGGTTAGTAGCATTTGCATTATCAATTAACACCATACGAGGAAATGTGGCTTTCTCCTTGGTTAGCTTCACTTGGAGTTGATCATGAGACTCCTTGAGGGTAGCATGAACACCCTTCAAGACTTTGTGAGCCTTGTCGAGAATGTAAAACTCCTCTTTGAGTCTAGCAAGATCAACCCCAAGCTTTGCCTTCTCAGAGTTTAGCACACGAGAAACAACAAGCGCATTATCAAGATCTTTCTTTAATTTAGCATGATCATCGTTGTGAGACTCCTCAAGAGCCAAATGAAGACCACACTCTTCCTCAAGAGCATTGGAAAGATCCGAAATCTCATCGGCATAGTCACGACTATGCCCCTCCATCTTAGAGACGGTATCTTCGTGAGCCTCGATCATGTCATTGGCTTCACCAAGTTGTTCCAAGAGAGCAACAAAGTGCTTCTTGGATTTACCCTTGAGTTTACCCATAAAGGCCTCAAACTCATTCACCTCCACATTAGTTCCCTCATGTTCATCAATGTTATCCGTCGAAGAAGGATGATTAATGATGGTAGTTTTGATGTTGGGGGTTACCTTATTGGTGGCTTTAGCCATGAGGCACTTGGTGGTGATGCTCTCATTGGGTGAATCGAAGAGAGACACCCGTGGAGTCGTCGCAATGGCAATGGAGGCCATGGCAACCGACTCACCATCTTCATCGTCCTCATTGTACTCTTCTTGTACCACCAATGCCTTGGGAGGAGTCTTCTTGGTGAAGTTGCTCTTGTTGGGGAACGACTTGGCCTTGTCCTTTCGGATGAGCTTGCCACCATTGTCTTCCCTCTTCTCATAAGGGCACTCCGCAACAAAGTGGCTTACATTGCCACAATTGAAACAAGTCCTCACTCGTTGCTTTCCCTTTGCGCCACTTGAATTGTTCTTGTTGAAGTTGGGCCTTGAGTTCTCCTTGCTCCAAAATTGCCTTGAAGCAAGGGCCATGTGTTCATGATAGGCATACTTCGTATCTTTGAGGTTGCTCTCCTCTTCTTCCTCTTCATCCTCTTCCTCCATACTAACCTTGGCCTTTAGAGCAAGGTTGGGTTTCTTTACTCTTTGAGAGCGAAGTACCGCATTTGTCCAAGATGCTCATAGCAACGAAATCATCCAACACATCACTTGAGGACAAGGTGTGGAAGTCCGGCCTTTGACGAATGACGGAGGACATGGCTTTGTGGTAGGGCATCATTGCCTTGAGGAATTTGCGCTTGATCCAATTGGCATCCATGTCCTTACTTCCATGATCTAGGAGTGAGACCGCGAGTTTGGTTACCCTCCGATAGAGCTCACGAGGTTCTTCATCTTATTTCATTGCAAACTCATCAGCTTCATCTTGCACCACTTCATAGTTGGAGCGTTGAATGCTTGCGCTTCATCGGTAGAGGAAAACCACTTGGTGCCAAGCATCTTTGGCCAAGGAGTAGGGTCGGAGATGAGGAAGGTCATCGGGTGGGATAGCTTCTTGAATGATGAAGAGAGCATTCTCATTGAATTAATTATCCGCGGCTTCTCTTGGAGTGAAGTTGCTTTGGTCATGCGGATAGAAACCTTCTTCAATGATTCTCCAAATGTTAGTGTTCACATGATTTAAATGACGCTTAAAACGATAGACCCAAGAATCAAATTCTACATTCTTCTCAATCTTAGGGGCCGGGCCGACATGATTCAAATGAGTGGAAGGGAGAGGTCCACCATAGACAAGTGGAGGTTCCACATGGGCAAAGATGCCGGTGCCACTTTTACCACTAGAAGGAAGGTTTTCTCGCTAGTAGCTTCCCCCTTGTCGGAGGTAGCATCCGTCACCTTGTTGGCGGGATCACCCACTTTCAACGGTGCGGTGGAAAGTTTAAGCCCTTCTAAGAATTCATTAAACATGCCTTTGACCTCGGTCGTCATGGAGGTTTTCAATGTGTCCAACGCCACATTGAACTCCTCACAAGAGATCGCGGTTCCCCCATCTCCCGTAGAAGATACTGGATTTGCACCAGAGTGGTCCTCCTCACCTTCTACGACGTCAACCATACTCTTCGGACGGTAAAGTCCTTAATAAAGAGATGAGGCTCTAATACCAATTGAAAGGATCGATATAGTTGACTAGAGGGGGGGGGGTGAATAGGCAACTAACAATTTTTAGCTTTTCTTTAACAATTTAAACTTTGCATCAAAGTAGGTTTTCTAGATATGCAACTAAGTGAGCAACCTATATGATGCAACAATGATAAGTACACAAACAAGCAAGAGATATATCACAAATAAGCTTGCACAAGTAAAGGCACGAGATAACCAAGAGTGAAGCCGGTGGAGACGAGGATGTGTTACCGAAGTTCCTTCCCTTTGAAGGGAAGTACGTCTCCGTTGGAGCGGTGTGGAGACACAATGCTCCCCAAGATGCCACTAGGGCCACCGTATTCTCCTCACGCCCTCACACAATGCGAGATGCTGTGATTCCACTATTGGTGCCCTTGGAGAAGGCGACCAAACCTTTACAAACAAGGTTAGGGCAATCTCCACAACTTAATTGGAGGCTCCCAGCGACACCATGAAACTTCACCACAATGGACTATGGCTCCGCGGTGACCTCAACCGTCTAGGGTGCTCAAACACCCAAGAATAACAAGATTCACAAGGGATTAGTGGGGGGAATTAAATTTCTCTTGGTGGAAGTGTAGACCAGGGCCTTCTCAACCACTCCCGAGCAAATCAACAAGTTTGATTGGCTAGGGAGTGAGATCGGGCGGAAATGGAGCTTGGAGCAACAATGGAGCTTAGGATTGGAAGAGGTGGTCAATTAGAGGAAGAAGACACCCCTTATATAGTTGTGGACAAAATCCAACCGTTATCCACCTAACCAGCCCGTGACTTGCGGTACTACCGCCCCTGACCAGCGGTACTACCGTAAGGCCATGCGGTACTTCCGCCCCTGACCAGCGGTACTACCGCAAGGCCATGCGGCACTACCGTGAGGGACCGCGATACTACCGCAACAGCAGCAGGAGCTAGGACAGACCTGTAGCACAACAGCTGAGGGCGGTACTACCGCTCCCCCTTGCGGTACTACCGCAAGGCAGGAAACTCCTAGCCTGGGAAGAGCGCGGATGAATAAAAATACATCCGTGCCTACTTCCGCTGGAAAACAGACGATGCAAAAATCCGACACAGTACTACCGCCTGGCAGCTGAGCCAGGCCGCGCGCGGTACTACCGCGCACGGGGTGCGGTACTACCGCGGAGGCGCGGATGTAAAAAATTACATCCGCCCCTACTACCGCGAAGAAGCGGCACTTGGCCTGGGGGCCACGGTACTACGGCTCCGGAGGAGCGGTACTACCGTGGGCTCCTGCGGTACTACCGCGCCGAAGTACGGTACTACCGCTGGTGCCTGCGGTACTACCGCTCCAGGGAGCAGTACTACCGCAAGCCCATCATCAGCAACCAGGACAAAGCAAAGAGGATAAACGGAGGATGCTCCAATGCGTATGGGAAAGGTGGAGACAAGGAAGAAAATGTGTACGTGATGATTCCACCCGAACCTTTCCGACACGGACCCCCTCTTAATAGTACGGCTTTCCTACGACTCAAATTCACCAAAAAGAAACGTAGAAAAACACCGTCTTCAATAGTCTTCGAGGGGCACCAAACCGTCTTGTGCCTAGCGATGAAACGTCTGGGAAACTCAAGGCACATCATTAGTCCGCAAAAGCATTGTCATCAATCACCAAAACACCTTAGGGATAAATATGCCCTTACAACTGTGAAGCAGAACATACGCACAGATCAACATCACATAAGTTTCCCATGATTTTTTTCTTACTCCTGGTGTTATGCACTGCCTCTCGACAACTTTCCTCTTTTGCTAGTGAAGCCTTGTATACCCTTATGACATAACTTGTGGTAGGCCAGATATGAACGGTTTTCACATTTGTCTCTTCGCAAGTGGTATTGAGGCGAGTGGTTCCTATTCCTACGCCAATGAAGCTGCCGACTCCTCGCCCCCCCCCCCCTTCTCATCGCTCTGGCGGCGGCGGCTGGGCGGGGGAGTCCGCTCTCTTCTGTACAATGTCTAGGTATAGGATTAGTTTTTCGGATGACGATGCTTAGTCGGTGCCTATGTTGTCATCATGAATAAAAGTTTTTGGGCCATTTCCTTGTAGCCAGGTGAGGCGTTCAAGACGACGGCGGAGGTCTTGCTCGGGGGGGTCATGTTTCTTCGACTTTTGTCCTCATCACGTCGGGTGTCATGGCAGAGCTAGAAGTGCTTGTGTTGCAGGTGGTTGGCATTGCGGGCCGACATCATCCGCGAGATGGTTTTGGAGCCTCTCGGTGGCGTCACCGTTCGAGACCTTCAGGGTCGCGATTCAAGCAGTGTGGACATTTGCTTCGGCTGACAACCCACAACAAGTGTAGCACCGTTCGCGGGTGGCACCTGTTCAGAGGCTCACAATGCAGCTTTGCTGATATGGCCTTCTCTTGGATTTTGCCTTAGTGGAGACTGTTTCTTTTCTTTGTCAAACACTTCATCGACAGCGGTGGTTGAAGTTTTTCAGTCAATGTGTTGGCGATTGCAGGGGTGAATAAGGATTTTTCTGCAAATTTACTTTGTTGGGAGTACTTTATGTACTTTCGAAAATCCTTTTCTGAGACCGGGCTCATCTGCACCCGTGTTGAATAAAAAATCAAAACAAATACTATAACTTTTTAAAAAAAATTCCATTTTCCCCATGGTAGAAAATTTGATGCGTGAGGCCCGCTTCAATTTTCAAATCATTTGGACAAATGAGCAACTCTCGGCAAAAAAGACAAATTTAGGGTTTGTAAAATAGTTTACTGTTCATGTACTGTTTTGATCCGATTTGTCTTTTTTGCTGAGAGCTACTCACATGTCCAAATGAGCTATAATTTGGAGCGAACCTCACGCAATAAATTTTCTACCATGGAAGAAATTAGATCTTTTTAGATTTTTCTAGTATTTTTTGTGAATTTTTTTCTGATCGGGTGCAGATGAGTCTGGGCACTGAATCGCTGCACGTCCTATCTCTTTGCATTTCTCAGCAAGATGCTACATTTGCTGTAATTTTGTTGATATTATTGATATAAATTTAGTATTTCTCCTAGAAGAAAACTTGCGTTGCATCATCCACCCACCTAAATTCAACTCTGGATGATTAGGATGTTGATCTTTGTGTTGTGTTGTAACAGTGCACGTGGTGTTCTGTGTTTTCTATCTTCCTGTTTTCGGCAAGATGTATTGTACCTCGGCACTTAAGATTTTCGATCATGTTTTCTTTATAAACTGGATCAAACTCTTTTTGAAATGAAATCATATCCCAATGGAAATTTCTCCTCTGTCCAAACAGTTCCAATGTAGAAAAAAGATACTCCCTCAGAGCTTTGGATATGGTAATATGGACTATATACGGATTGAAATAAGTGAACAAACACGATAAAACATATCTATATGCATCCAATCAAGATAAGTGTTAGAACATCTTATATTTGTGAACCAAGGGAGTAAATATAATGCCCCTCAAATCAAGCTGTACAAACAGCAAAGATCAGATAAGATGACAGTGTTTCCTACAAAGAATGTGCAGCAAACTCAAATACTCTCTCTATATCGAAATATAAGATGCTTTTTGACACTACCATAATGTCAAAAAATGTCTTATATTTTGATACAGAGGGAGTATAAACTAACTTTTAGAGACCTGCCTGAGCCTGACCAAACATTTCAGGGAAATGGCGCCCAGCCCAAACTTTCATGAGGGGCACAAGATGAGTTTTTCCCCACGAAATACAACGAGCACCAGGCGCATGCATCGCAATTATTCTGTCCTAAAAACATCACAAATATTCACAAAGCATACATCTTCTCAAACAACCCAAGATACAAAACAAATTACACAGAGAGATTGGTGAACTCATTCATGCAAGAAAAACACGAGTGGTCGAAAGGCTCATCGGAGCTGTACACAGTTAAATCCTCTGATCCATTGGTTAATCCTTAATGCTGCCTGGTCTGCCGAAATCAGAGGTGCCAAAACCATTGGAGCTTCTGCCATACCGTGAAGGGTCTGAATCATCGGATCTCCTGGGGAACCGACCACTTCTGCTGTTGCCTTCTTCAAATTCGCCAAATCCACCCGGGCGATTGAAGCTAGACCTGCCAAAACCATCAGAAGGTTGAGGACCTCGCCAAGAATCTCCGAACCCGCTGGACCTGCCAAAGCCATTGGAAGGTTGAGAAGGTCGTCGAGAATCCCCGAACCCGCCACGGTATCTTGAACCCGCATCCCTGGACCACCCAGTACGATTAGGGGTACCGCCAAAGCTGTCAAAATCACCAAAGCCACGGGAGTGGCGTTCGCCAAAGCCACCGCCGTGGCTGAAAGAGGAACCACCACTTCTTCTGGTTCCAACTGATCTAGAGCGAGTGTCTCTCATAACATTAAACAGGTCTGCAGCTTCATCTGTAGCTGCAACCTTGGGAAGCTACACACCACAAAAAGAAATCAGCCAATGAGTTAATATTTCACATCAGTACTAACATGAAACCATGGTTTACCTCTGTGAACCTGCATCCTATATCCTGCTCGATGACCTTTACAGTTCTACTTTGTTCATATGTGTACATTAGAATGGCAATGCCTTTCTTCCCTGCCCGTGCAGTTCGTCCAGATCTGTGAACAAATAACTCTGACGAGTTTGGGATTTCGTAGTGTACCACCTGAAAGATAGCAACATGATATTCCAAGTTATGCTAACATGCACATCAAACGCCCAGAGCAATCATATTTTTGGGTGCCGAAGAGGTTCTTGTGCTGTTCATATCCATAGGGAATATCTCAAGCCACTTACTAGATCAACATTGGGTATGTCTAATCCACGGGCTGCAACATCAGTTGCTACAAGGATGTTAAAGCGGCCATCTCGAAATCCTGAGAGTGTCCTTTCTCTCTGATTTTGTGAGATATCTCCATGCAGCGCCTGACATGCATAACTCCTGCCCATGGCATATGCCAATCTATCTGCTTCTCGTTTAGTTTGAGTAAATATAATGCACTTCCCACCATCAGCATGCTCCTACAGAAAAGTGAAAAGGAAGCAGTATTACGTAGAGTTGCTGACAATGCCAACCATAAAACACACATACAGTCAGGAGAATGCTCACTTTAATCAATGGACCAAGAATCGAGGATTTCCCATAGTTCTCAGATACAATTGAATAAAGAGAGATTCCTTCAGGTAATTTCTGTTCTGAGTCACCAACCTGAGAAAAAACATAATTGCCAAATAATTCCCCTAAAATTCTAACCCAGATGCTAAACTGACGAAGAAAAGCAAGTGAAGAACAAAATATACTAATATACACATGTACTGATGTGCATAATATATAAACTAGCAAGGGATTCATGCAAAATGTAGGATAATTCCCAGCACAAAGATTAAAGGTCTTATAGCAAATAAGACAAAAAAGTCACTCACAAGGTCAATTATGACTGGATCTTTTAAGTACTGGTTTGTAAGTTTTCTGATCCAACTAGGCATTGTTGCAGAGAACAGCATACTTTGTCGGTTTTGTGGCAGCTTCTCCATGATCACCTCAACAGCTTCATCAAAACCCACAGCCAGCATCTGATCAGCTTCATCCAGAACCACAAATTGGATTTCTGATAAGTTTAGAACACCTCTTCTCAAAAGATCAATAACACGCCCTGGAGTTCCAACCACAACGTCAACACCATAATTAAGAGTTCTCATTTGCTGACTGATGGGAACACCTCCATACACACAAAGAGTGTCTAATGGAGCAGATTCCTTAAATTCCTTCTCAACTTGTCGAGCGAGTTCTCGAGTAGGTGCCAAGATGATGGCTAAAGGATTTCTACCACTTCTGCATGCAGAAGACTATACAATTGTTACCATAAATCATATATGTGCAGTAGCTAGATAAGAACAGTTCTAAAGTAGAAAGAGAACCTTACCCATTCTTTTCATTGTGACGAAGAATCCTGTCCATGATAGGAATGCCAAAAGCCAAGGTTTTTCCAGTTCCAGTTCGAGCACGGCCAATCATGTCTTTACCTTGCATTGCTGGTTCAAGAACAGCTCTCTGCACAGAAGCACAGGGTAAAACCATCACTGTAGCAACAGAAGAACTAGGCTAGCATAGCAAAACAATGTAAATAATAGCATCTTGCCAATTGACATGACACAGATAAATAGGTATACACATGAAGCTCATCGAAATCCTAATCTTGCACATTACCTAGTGATGTCAATATGTCATGAGAGATCTTTCAAATTTATTGTTCATTTGTTCACAGGAAATAACATTAATTTTCCTTGTAAAGATGGCACATTTGTTCTTCTGAGAAATAACAAGGTTGATCCTGTACCGTTTGCCACAGTAACTGGTCAACCAGCAGATGCAATACAAGGCCACATTGCCGACGGATCCAGAAATAAGGACAGCAAGGCAAACTAGCAAGCTTGCTCTACATGGTCATATTAGTCATATCAAATTCGGTATGGAGTTTTATTTTCCTTCTTTGAA
>NC_041382.1:382472818-382503398 GCF_002162155.2 Triticum dicoccoides | reverse complement strand
TAGAGGAACTTAGTACTCCCTCTGTCCGAAAAAGCTTGTCCCCCAAATGGATGTATCTAGCACCAAGTTAGTGCTAGATGTACCATTTGAGGGACAAGCTTGGGACAAGTTTTTTTGGACGGAGGGAGTATTCAGTGAGTCATCAGGCAGCCATATAAAACTGCTGCTGCATTAGCTATGCACCAAATAGTTCTGACCACATTCCACGGGTACTTGCAAAATTCAGTGATTTGTGATTTCCTTTCTTATTTGTCAATATTGTGAAGCTACATGTCTAAGAGAAAAAACATGGTTGGAATCAATAGACCACTTGCTAAATTATCATAGCAGCACTGTTCAACAAATTTTAACCCGTCAGTTCGAAGCAACATTTCAGCGGATTTGTTGCCGACGTGAAGCTAAACCTCCTCTTGTGTCCATGTTTGCAAATAATTGAGTACGACGCAAAGTAAACCAGCGCACATCATACAAATGGGAACCAGCTTGCTAAATGGAATTCAACTGAAAAATATCACGAACAACTGGGAGCATCATGACTCGTATCTAATGATTCCACGAGCTGCAGAAAGACGCAATTAAGCAAAACACTGGGACTGAAGCTTCGAATTCTAATGCGCAAAAGGCGCTACCTGGATGGGGAAGAGCCTGGTGATGCCCCGCGTGGCGAGTCTCTCCACGATCCGCGGCGAGATCCCCAGCCTCGCGACCTCCAGCCCGTCATCCCCCGCTGCCGCGCCGGACTCCGAGACCGTCCCGGGCCACGGAGCGGGGGTAGTGGACCTGAACCCCAGGGGTCCCGGAGAGGCGTGGAACGCTCGCTGCCTCGGTGGCTCCAGCGGCTGCGGCGCGGGGAGGCGACATGGCTGGGGAGAGCCGGCCGGCGGAGGAGAGAGAAGCGCCGAGAGGAGCGCTCTCTGCGGACGCGCCGGCGAAGAGGAGGCAGAGAGCGCGCGGCGGAGCAGCGAGTTCATGGCGACGGTTAAGATGAGACGTCCTCGTGCTGGTGTTGGAAGGTGGAGCCGAGACCTCGGAACACTTTTTTTGCGAGGGACGGAGGACGACGACGGTATCTTCTCTTTTTTTTTCCCTGGTCTAGCCCGTGAATTGGACTGGGCTGTAAGATCAGCACGCTAGCGGATCGGCCCAGAATGTAGTCGATATCTTTTTCCAAGGTCCGTTCCTAAATACAAGTCCTTAAAGGATTCTAAAAATATATAAGTCTTCTAATAGATACTAGCACATATGCCCGTGCGTTGCAACGGGAGATATATTTTTTCAAGAAGCAACGAGAGAGATGAATTATGTGTTCACCAAAAACAGTATTCATAATGGTGGGACGACAGAGCGAGGAGTTGTGGTCTTCTCGCGAGTCATGTTTGTCCCGCGAGATCTTGATAGTGGTGGCTTTAGTCGGCATGACGGCGACCACCCAAGTCGTGTTTTTTTACCTTCAGGTTCACCTTTGTGTCAGGGTTGTGGCTGTCTCATTTGGTAGCTGCGCAGCGACCTTCGGGGCACGCTTGCTTCGACTACTCTCCCCTACGATAATGTAACCATATTGATTACTAATTGCAACGCATAAATCCTGTTTTATTAGCATAATCTACACATAACCAGGCAGTCCCTTCTTTATCAGGGTTTATTATCTTTAATATTTCAACACTCACATGCCCCACAGATCTTCTTAATTAGAGTCAAACCGGCATATTCTCTTTTATTGGCACGTACCCACAATATATTTCAATTATAGCCAACAAGCATATTCTCTTTTATAGTCAAATAGCGCGGGGGATGTACAACAGTTCATATCTAGACCTACCCATTGGCAGGCACCAAAAAGACCTATGTTTGTAAGGCACGATATAAATTTACAAAAATGACGTGTTGAAAGATCGAATTCACGACCTAAAAAAATCAACCACAGGCTGCTAGCCACTCGAATAATGGGTCCTGCTAACCAATGTCCAGCCCGAATGTTTAAGAATATGCTATAGCGTCAGATTAAAAACAATTTTTGTTTCTGAATTTTTACGAAAATAAATTAATATTTATGAATTGCCGAATTTTTTTGGAAACATGAACAATTTTTGAAACCCCGGACAATTTTAAAAAATACGAACCAATTTCTTGAAAATTTTGTTCATTTTTGGAAAAAGACGACATTGTTTGAAATAGGTAGATTTTAAAAAAATGATTTTTAACAACATGAACCTTTTGAAAAAACACGAACATTTGTTGAATGTGTGAACATGTTTTGAACATTTAGAACAAGTTTAGAAAATGTGTTTTTTAACCACGAACATTATTTTGAATTTGTGGACATTTCACTAAAACAAGAATATTTTTAAAATCTGGAATATTTTTAAAATGCAACTTATTGAAAATCTTGATTTATTTAGTAATACACAAACATTTTTTTAAAAATGGGACCATTTTTTAATTTTGAACACATTTTGGAATGGGAACTAAAAATTATAGTTTTGAACATTTTACAAGACAGGAACAAAAATTTAAAATTCTGATGTTTTAAAATATATGAAAAAAAGAATTTTTGAAAGATTTTTTTAAGATTTTAATTTACAAGAAAAGTGAAAATAGTCTAAAATTGGAAGGGAAAAATAATCAGTAAATAAAAAGAGAGAGGAAAAGGAAAAATAGAAACAGAACACAGAAAGAAAGAAAATGGGCCGGCCCAGTTTTGGGCGCCTAGTGCGAAGATCTGACTATTTGACGCTGTGCATGGAAAATAGGCTTCCACAACTGTCTGGGCAGATAAATAAGTGGGCTGGCTTCGCAGGACCATAGCGCGCCCGGCCAATGTATGTAAATTGCTGTTTCTTTTCTAGCATAATGAATGCACACAAATTTAGTACCACCTCGGATAGAAAAAAAAACTTTATATTGGTGAACGGATGAAAAAATTGGAGAAATGCACCTTGTTGTATTAGTAGGTATAGATATAGATTACATACGGAGCAAAACGAGTGAGTCTACACTCTAAATAATGTCTATATATATCCGTATGTAGTCTATATTAAAATCTTTTGAAAAGACTTATATTTAGGAACGGAGGGAGTGGAACTTGAGGCTCCCTAAATAAACATATTTTATTTAGATTAAGGGAAAATGTTACATTAATGAGTTTTTTGTGCTGCATGTTGTCAAACCGGAAAGTATCTATGGCTAGTATGTTGTATCTAAGAATATTTGATAGTAGATATATCACTTTTTAGGTAGTATGAACTCCCTTCGATCCAAATAAGTGTCGTAGTTTTGAATTACTATTTTATAGTATTTTTTATACTACAAATAGGAGTATATTTTTAAAATATATTAAAAATTTGTGGACTCACATGCAATGTTTTCATATAGCTCACTTTAAAAATCTTAAACCTGGTATATGAACATATTTAGGATGATAAAGTAGTATATATACTACCACCGTACCACATCATAGTATATTCGAAATTTACTTGATTTAGTTTTCACACCGTCTTATTTTCTAGTCTAAGGTTTCCTGTACTATTGGCAGAACTTATACTACTAGTATTTATTAGCTCTTGATGTTACCTCATTTTACCCTATGCTGCTCTTAAACCAGCTGTGAATTAGAAACCATGATTAAGTCTTATGATATTGATAGCGACTGTTGGTACTTTAAATGATATATGGCTCATCAGAACTTAACATTCACCTATTTTGATGCATGGCTGTACGGGCTAAGATTTTAGTTTAACGCAGCTACTCGATCGTGTGCCCTGCAGAAATGTGGATGCAATCTGCTTGTGCCTTGCAGGCATAAAAACACTTGCTTGTCATGAGTGTGTCTCAGTTATCAGCATTGTTAACTACTGGATTACTCTTGTTTGTTTGATTAAACAACACTGGAATTGACATTATCTCACGGTTCCTGCATCAGTTAATGGCGATTGGACATCTTAAATATCTGGTGGTTGACTTGGGCGTACAAACTAAGAGGGTTCTGGAAGCTGTGCGTACCTGCAAGAAAGTTGTTTATATGATGCACGATGATCCTGACAAAAGGTTTTGCTATGTGGGAGGAAGGCTTAGACGACCTTACGAGGTCTGTTGCTGTGTACAAAAACATTATTGATGGCATTGCTAAGGCAAATGCTAGCATTAAGGGGTCTCGAGTGGATGTTGTGCTGAAAGAGGGGGTGTTTTCTGACGTGATGGACGGTTATGATAGGACCATGAGAGCGGTAAGTGGAGGACTTCCTCACAACCTCGAGGTAAAGGTGTTACAATCTGGTCTTGTTTTGCTCAACTCGAATGTTTGTGACGCATACATACTAAGTTTTCTTTGTGTTCTTTTCTCAAGGGGTGATATGAAGAAGCTTTCAAGGGGTGACAAGGAGCTCAAGACCATTCGGATGATTAACAAGGGGCTTGTCACTCTTACACTGGGCGGGCTATCTCTGCTACTTCTCCGGGCGCTCATAGGGATGTAGTACGAGCTGTCACTTTCAGTCTTTTTTTTCAAAAAGGACGATGACCCCGGCCTCTGCATCTGGGAGATGCATATTGAAAGTGCAACTATCCCTGGGTGGTTTTGGTAATTCCTAACAACATATAGCTCATTGGACTAATGCTCTTTCAAAATGATCATTTCAGAAAATTCAATGATTGGCATGACATGGACTAGGAATGTGGACCCCTCAAAATGCTAAGGACACATATTGGCAAAAACTCAAGACTCTAAATTTTCATTTTAGTGATCCAAGATCACATTGAGTCCATAGGAAAAGCCAATACTATTAAAGGGGGATGAGGTGTTGCTTAATGGCTTACTTGCTCAAAATGCTTAGTGATATGCTTCAAAAGCCCTCAACTACTTTCTCATATCCACATACGTCCCAAACCAAAAGTCCAACTCGGCCCCACCGATTTGATCTATCCGGCGCCACCGAGTTCATTTGACATAGCCATAGCCAGAAACCCTAATCAGTTCGGTCTCATCAATAGGGATCTCGGTCTCTTCGAGATGGGATTGCAAACTCTCTGTTTCCCTTCGTAACATTTCGGTCTAACCGAGATGAGCGATCGGTCCCACCGAGTTCGCAATGCAAACTTTCTGTTTCCTTTTCGTAACGTTTCGATCTCACCGAAATGAGCGATCGGTCCCACCGAGTTTGCCTGACCAACTCTCTGTTTGCCTATTATAGAAATCGGTCTCATCAAGATTACGTTATGCCCTAACCCTAATGAAATCGGTCCCACCAAGTTGACATGTCGGTCCCACCGAAAAGCCTAACGTTCACATTTTGAACTGAATCGGTCTGACCGAGTTTGAGTACTCAGTCCCACCGAGTTTGGTAAATTGTGTGTAATGGTTAGATTTTGTGAGGAGGCTATATACCCCTTCACCCTTCCTCCATTCATAGAGAGAGCTATCAGAACGTGCCTACACTTCCAGCATACATTCTCTGAGAGAGAACCACCTACTCATGTGTTGAGACCAAGATATTCCAATCCAACCACAAGAATCTTGATCTCTAGCCTTCCCCAAGTTGCTTTCCACTCAAATCATCTTTCCACCAAATCCAAATATGTGAGAGAGAGTTGAGTGTTGGGGAGTTTATCATTTGAAGCACAAGAGCAAGGAGTTCATCATCAACACCCCATCTATTACCCTTTGGAGAGTGGTGTCTCCTAGATTGGTTAGGTGTCACTTGGGAGCCTCCGTAAAAATTGTGGAGTTGAACCAAGGAGTTTGTAAGTGCAAGGAGATCGCCTACTTCATGAAGATCTACCCAAGTGAGGCAAGTCCTTCGTGGGCGATGGCCATGGTGGGATAGACAAGGTTGCTTCTTCGTGGACCCTTTGTGGGTGGAGCCCTCCGTGGACTCGCGCAACCGTTACCCTTCGTGGGTTGAAGTCTCCATCAACATGGATGTACGATAGCACCACCTATTGTAACCACGCCAAAAATCTCCGTGTCTACATTGTGTTTGCTCCCTCCAAACTCCTCCCCTTTACCTTCATATGTAATGATTTACATTCCGCTGCTATACTCTTAGATTTGCATGTGTAGGCTGATTGCTTGACTTGTGCTAAGTTGCTAAAATCTGCCAAGACTTAAAATTGGGAAAAGGCTAGATTTTTATTTGGTCAAGTAGTCTAATCACCCCCTCTAGACATACTTTCGATCCTACAAGTGGTATCAGAGCTTTGGTCTCTATTTGCTTTGATTTCCATAGCTTTGGTGATCATAGCCTTGGTTTCACAACCTAGGAGAGTATGGCGTCTAGCGAGGGAAATTACCACCGTAGAGGTCCTTACTTTGACGGTACTAATTTTTCTAGTTGGAAGCATAAGATGAAAATGCATATTCTTGGACATAACCCCGCCATTTGGGCTATTGTGTGTATTGGCTTGCAAGGTGAATTCTTTGATGGGAGAGAACCAAATCGTGAAGCTACCGCGGAAGAGTTGAGGACGCTACAATAAAATGCTCAAGCTTGCGATATCCTCTTCAACAGATTGTGCCCCGAAGGATTCAACAAATGCAAAGGAAATTTGGGATATTTTGATTGATATGCACGAAGGTACCGACTCTGTCAAGGAATCCATATTGGATGTGCTTCAAAGTCAGCTTGACAAGTTCAAAATGAAGGATGGTGAAGGTGTCGCTGAAATGTACTCTAGGCTTGCTCTCATCATAAATGAGATTACCGGCTTAGGAAGTGAAGAGATGACCGACAGATTCATCATCAAGAAGATCCTAAGAGCCTTGGATGGAAAATATGATACCGTGTGCACATTGATCCAAATGATGCCCAATTACAAAGATCTCAAGCCAACGGAAGTCAATGGAAGAATTGTTACTCATGAGATGTCACTTAAGGATAAAGAGGAGCTTCACAACAAGTCAAGTGGTGCTTACAAAGCCTCATGTGATGCTCCTACATCATCAAGTGAGAAACAAGCCTTCAATGAGGAATTGAGCCTAATGGTGAAGAACTTTAACAAGTTCTACAAGATTAGAAGCAAAGAAAGAAGTTTCAAGTCAAGGTCCTACAATGACAAAAGATCTTCTAGTCGTGAGCGTAATTGCTACAATTGTGGAAGACCCGGACACTACTCAAATGAGTGTACAGCTCCCTACAAAAGAAGAGAAGACTCACCTAAAAGAAGAAGTAGAAGAGAAGAATCACCTCCAAG
Organism: Triticum dicoccoides; assembly: GCF_002162155.2. Classification (NCBI taxonomy): domain Eukaryota; kingdom Viridiplantae; phylum Streptophyta; class Magnoliopsida; order Poales; family Poaceae; genus Triticum; species Triticum dicoccoides. The sequence continues at coordinate 382,496,213 of NC_041382.1, read as the reverse complement.
AGAGAGGAGTAGAGATGATCGTTATGAACGAAGAACCTCTCGCATAAGCAAGGATTCAGAAAGGAAGGACAAGTCATCAAGGAGCTACACAAAACGAAGACATCAAGCTCACGTTGGTGAATGGGTATCCGGCTCCGACTTCGACCATCAGTCCGAGAGAAGTTATCACTCTGACTCCGAATATACTCAAGATGAAGGTGTTGCCGGTCTAGCACTTGTGTCGACCAACTCCTACGACATATTTGACTCACCAAATGAAGGAATTGGAAGATGCTTCATGGCTAAAGTCCTAAAGGTATCACATCCCGAGTATGTTGATTGCAATAGTGATGAAGATGATTTGCTAGGTGATGATGATTTACTTGTTGACAACTCTAGTGATGAAAACTATGATGAACTTGATATTAATCATGGTCATCAAGATAAAATGAATGATGATGATAAGAAGGATATTGAGCATCTAACTAAAGAACTAAACACTCTTAAGTTAGCTCATGAAACTACCTTGGAAGATCATCGAGAACTTTTAAAGACTCATGAGAAGCTAAGCTTTGAAAAGCCCAACCTGGAGCAAGAGCATGGGTTCTTAAAGGCAATCAATGATGATCTTCGTAAGAAAAGTTCTTCTTACATTGCCAAGTGTTTACTCTTGTCTACTTACATGCCACAAGTAAAATCTAGTAACAAGAGTAAGAAAGATTCTTCATCTAGTAGTAACAATAATCATGTTGGATCCAATATTGTTGCTTCTAGTAGTTCTCTTGATTCCACTAATGATTCTCTTAGCCAAGTTACACTTGAGCAAGAAAATAGCTCATTGAAGGGAATTATAGAGAAAGGTGTTTACAAGAGCCTTGCTGGAAGTAAGCAATTTGAGGAAATTGTACGCAAGCAAGGAAGGCACCGGAAGAATCAAGGTGTTGGTTTTGAATGAAATTCAATGCCAATGGAGTTGAATGGGAAGAAGATCAATACCCCAAGACAAAGTTTGTTCCTCAAGAAGAGAAGTATGATCCCACTTCTTTCAAGGGGACACAATCTCAAGATGATCTTCCACCACAAGACCATGAGCAAAAAGGCAAGGACAAGCTTCAAGAGGAGATTGATGCATTTGAAGAAGCTCCCAAGGCCTTGGTCAAGTGGGTTCCCAGGACTACATCAAATTCTACCTCATCAAGTACGACTGCAACTCCAAGGATTCCCATCAAGTTGATGTGGATCCCAAAGAAGAAGAACTAGAGAGTTCTTGAGGGTGACTCCGCCAACATACTTCATTCATATCATTTTAGCGAGAACAAGTGCAAACAACTTCCACCTCTTGCACTAGTTCAAGGAGTCACAAACCCTCGTGTTGGTAAGACAAGGGACAAGGTAACCTAATGCTTTCATGGACATCATCTTGTGTGGACTTCACTCTATGTCTATGGATATCCTTGTTTGTTCCTTGTGGGACTAACCCGTGTAGGTATTGAAAGTGCAACTCACTCCAATGGAATACTCCAAATGATCTACATCATCATTGAGCATCCACATGTTCAACATCTACATGAAGTCATCATCGACAAAACCCAAGGTTAGTTCATCCCTCTTAGGGGGGATATCACATCTAGGGGAGCTTTACTCTAAGAATTGAGCTAAAGCAACTCTAATGGTGTGAACACAACAGTTCTTTATGTAAAAGTGGTAACCCCACTTGTGCTTAAACGATGAGTATGACCTATGATCAAATGTTCTCATTTGACTCCTAAGTCAATATACTCATATATAGATGACGTAGTCATCGCCAATTGTTTGATAGATGCTACATTGTTGTGCATGCTTTGTCACATATTTCATTTGTCATTTTATTGTGTGAGCATGTTGGTTGCATATTTTACTCATTCGAGAACATCCATTTGTTGCTTTGATTGTTTGGTTCTTTTTCTTTTGCCAAATGGATGGACAAGAATGCCTAAGAACTTCCTCTAGCTATCTATGTTTTTCTCGTGTCAAACTCTATTCATGCTACATCACAAAGTTTGATCAAGTCAGATTCGAACCCTCTGTGTGAGGAGCACTTGGAGTCACCGATTTGTCATAGACTTAAACTTCCAAAACCTCTCTATGCATTTCGGTCTGACCGATTCATCCTTTTCAGTCAAACCGAGTTCACTGAGTTGATCTAGGTTTTCAATCTCGATGCAACCGATTAGAACCTTTCAGTCACACCAAGTTGCAGTAACCGCTTGCGATTCTGCATCTCGGTGCCACCGAGTTGTTCCACTCGGTCACACCGACAGGGTTAGGGTATATATACCGACGGGTCAAATTTTGGAAATTTCTCCAAAACCTCTTCGCCCGCGCGTGTCCTGCTCTGCCATCTCGGGTCTCCGGATCGTCCTCTCGTCGCCAGTGACCTCCCGCCACTGGTCTCCGTCGCCGTCAACAGAATTCTACACCGTCGTTCCACCGTAGCAAGCTCATCACCAAACTAGGGGATGAGTTTGAATATGTGTGCGATTCTTTCCTCTGATTCTTAGCACAACTAAAATGACATGTTTCTTACCACGTATGAGGTCATCCTGTCCAGCAAAAACCTCTTTTATATTAGATTAGATTCGAAAATTTAGGGTTAGGTTTCCGTCGAACTCATCTCGGACCGACCGAGTTGTGGAAATCGGTCTCATCGATTTGGCTTACGCCATTGCACTTGCACTTTTCGGTCTGACTAAAACTTGCAAATCAGTGTGACCGAGTTAACTCTCTGTGAAACCCTAGCAATCTCAGAGTCACTGAATGATGTCGCTTGAAGCTGCATCGGTATTTCCCCAAAAAGGAAGGGATGACGCAGCATAGCGACGGTAGGTATTTCCCTCAGATATGAAACCAAGGTTATCAAACCAGTAGGAGAACCAAGCAACACAACGTAAACAGCCCCTGCACACAAATAACAAATCCTCACAACCCACGTGTTAAAGGGGTTGTCAATCCCTTTCGGGGTACGACGCCTCAAGATAGGCAAACAGACATGAGATAAATTTGTAGTAGATTGATAGATCGAACGCCAAATAAATAAATAAGAATAAATTGCGCAAAGTATTTTTGGGTTTTTGGTTCAATAGATCTGAAAATAAAAGCAAATAAAAATAGATCGCAAAGGCAAATATATGAGAAAGAGGACTCGGGGGCCGTAGGTTTCACCAGTGGCTTTTCTCGAGAAAAATAGCAAACGGTGGGTAAACAAATTACTGTTGGGCAATTGATCTCAAATAATTATGACGATATCCAGGCAATGATCATTATATAGGCATCATGTCCAAGATTAGTAGACCGACTCCTGCCTGCATCTACTACTATTACTCCACACATCGACCGCTATCCAGCATGCATCTAGTGTATTAAGTTCATGGAGAAACAGAGTAATGCAATAAGAATGATGACATGATGTAGATAAGATCTATCTATGTAGAGATAGATCCCATCGTTTTATCCTTAGTAGCAACGATACATACGTGTCGTTTCCCTTTCTGTCACTGGGATGAAGCACCGTAAGATCAAACCCACTACAAAGCACCTCTTCCCATTGGAAGACAGATAGATCAAGTTGGCCAAACAAAACCCAAATATTAGAGAATAAATATGAGGCTATAAGCAATCATGCATTTAAGAGATCAGAGAAACTCAAATAACTTTCATGGATATAAAAAGATAGATCTGATCATAAACTCAAAGTTCATCGGATCCCAACAAACACACCGCAAAAGAGTTACATCATATGGATCTCCAAGAGACCATTGTATTGAGAATCAAGAGAGAGAGATGAAGCCATCTAGCTACTAACTACGGGCCCGAAGGTCTACAAAGAAGTACTCACGCATCATCGGAGGGGCACCAATGGAGGTGGTGAACCCCATCCGAGATGGTGTCTAGATTGGATCTGGTGGTTCTGGACTCTACGGCTGGATGAATATTTCGTCGACTCCCCTAGGGTTCTGGGATTTTTTGGGGTATTTATAGAGCAAAGAGGCGGTCCGGTGGGCACCCGAGGTGGGCACAACCCACCAGGGCACTCCTAGGCCTCCTGGCACGCCCTGGTGGGTTGTGCCCCCCTCGGGGCACCCTCTAGGCGCAGCCAAGGCCTGTTGTGTTACTTTTGGCCCATAAAAATTATCTGTAAAGTTTTGTGGCATTTGGACTCCGTCTGATATTGATTTTTTGTGATGTAAAAAACACGAAAAAAATAGGAATTGGCACTTGGCACTATGTCAATAGGTTAGTACCAAAAAATGATATAAAATGACTATAAAATGATTATAAAACATCCAAGATTGATAATATAACAGCATAGAACAATCAAAAATTATAGATACATTGGAGACGTATCAGCATCCCCAAGCTTAACTCTGACTCGTCCTCGAGTAGGTAAGTGAAAAAACAGAATTTTTGGTGTGGAATGCTGCCTATCATGTCATATCATATTCTTTTCTTTATAGCATGGACAATTGGACTTTTAGTTGTTCAAAGCAATAGTCTAGTTTTGACATGATAATTTAGATACTCAACCATATCAACAAGCAACCTTGTCTTTCAAAATATCAATGCTAAAATAAGCTATCCCTAGCCCATCATGCTCAAACATTGATCCATTCATGAAACACACTCGAATATTAGCTACACCCAATACTTAAGTACGATCATATTGCCTCCTAGTTGGTGCTTTTATAATAGAAGATGGAGACTCGAAATAAAAATTGCATAAAGTAAAAGAAAGGTCCTTCGCAGAGGGAAGTAGGGATTTGTAGAGGTGCCAGAGTTCAAAGTGAAAAACTTAGAGATAAAAACATTTTGAGAGGTGTATCCATCCCACCAACAAAAATGACTTAGAGTTCCCAATACTTTCCATGCATAGATATATCATAGGTGGTTCCCAAACAGAAAATAAAGTTTATTCCTTTTTCCACCATAATTTCACTTTCCATGGCTACCATATCCATGGTTGCCCTCCATACCAACACTTTCCAAGGAATTTATTATTTGACAACATAAAGTAAATTCATTTTTGCATTTTGGGACTAGGCATCCCTAATACCTTTGCCTTACTCTCGTGCAATGACAAGTGAATAAACACTCATCTTGAGAATAACACATCTAGCATGGAAAATATTAGCCACCCCTCACTGCTCCGTGAGCGAAACAAACACACAAAAGAGAAGTTTATTTTGAAATTTAGAGATGGCACATGCAAATTTGCTTAGAACGGCAAAAGTATACTGCATATAGGTAGATATAGTGGACTCATGTGGCAAAACTGGGTTAAAGGTTTTGGATGCACAAGTAGTGATCATAATTAGTGCAAAATGAAGGCTAGCAAAAGATTGGGAAGCGACCAACTAAGAAACAGATAATCTCATAAGCAAGAATTAAGCATAAATAACACCGAATAATGCAGCACAAATAGGATGTAATTTCATTGCATGACTATTGACTTTCATACTTGCATAGGGAATCACGGACCTTAACACCAATATTCTTACTAAAGCATAATTACTCACCAACATAACTCACATATCACATCATCATATCTCAAAACTATTACTAAGAATCAAGTTTATTTTGTCCAATGATCTTCATGAAAGTTTTTATTATATCCTTCTTGGATATCTATCACTTTGGGACTAATTTTCATGTGTTGCTTTTGACAAGCTCCAACAAATATAAGTGAAGATCATGAGCATAATAAATTTTTCTTTCTCTAAAATTAATTTAAGTGAAGCAAGAGAGATTTTCTTGAAAATTTTACTAAATCTCAAATAAATCTAAGTGAATCAAGAGAGAATTTCTTCAAAAATACTAAAGCACACCGTGCTCAAAAAGATACAAGTGAAGCACTAGAGTAAGTCCATTGCTCATAAAAATTTAAGTGAAGCATAGAGAGCAATTTTAACAAGTCATGACATAATTTTGGCTCTCTCAAATAGGTGTGTCCAGCAAGGATAAATGACTTAAAACACAAAATAAAACAAGCAAAGACTCATATCATGCAAGACGCTCCAAGCAAAACACATATCATGCGATGAATAAAAATATAGTTTCAAGTAAAATACCGATGATCGTTGGAAGAAAGCGGGGATGCCACTCGGGGGCATACCCAAGCTTAGTTGGTTGCTCATTTTTGGATAATAGCTTGGGATGTCGGGGCATCCCCAAGCTTAGGCTCTTCCATCCTTCCTTCATCCATGTAAGATAACCCAAAACTTGAAAACTTCAATCACACAAAACTCAACAAAACCTTCATGAGATCCGTTAGTATAAGAATAATAAATCACTACTATAAGTATTGCATCAAACCAATTTATATTTTGTTTTTGTATTATATCTACTGTATTCCAACTTTTCTATGGCAAAAAATCATCAAAGAAAACCATATAGCCATCAAAATAAGCACACAACACAAAGAAAACAGAATCTGTCAAAATAGAATAGTCTGTAGCAATCTGACTATTTTGAATACTTCTGTTACTCCAAAAATTCTGAAACATTAGGACGGCCTGAGAAATTTGTATATTGATCTACTGCAAGTGGAATGGGTATTTTATCGCTCTCCTGTAAAAAATGAAAATTAATTTCGTGAGCGTAAATGTTTCTGTTTTTTTCAGCAAGATCAAACAACTATCACCCAAGAAGACCCTAAAGGCTTTACTTGGCACAAACACTAATTAAAACATAAGAAAAATTCATAACAGTAGCATAATTTTGCTAACACACAAAAACAAAAAGCAAAAAAGCAAAAATAAAATTTATTCATTGGGTTGCCTCCCAACAAGCGCTATAGCTTTATGTCATTAGCTAGGCATAAAGCAAGGATCTAAATTTTGTCATCCTTGTTCTTAACTTTCTTAGAGGTATTTCCATCATGGGGTTTTGTGAACACAACATAAAACATATTATCCATGGAAACCTTAGCGTTCCTAAGTTGGTGTTCATCATAACCCTTTTGATTACCCGCAACAATCCAAGAATAATGTTGATTAACATTATTGAAAACCTGTTGGATTATATCTAAAACTGGGACTTCCTTTTTAAGATTCCCTTCAAAGATTTTATTGTCCCCAAGCAAATGTCTTAAAGCATAGTCACTATTATAAAGAATTTCATCTATCATAGGTTTTTCACGATTCATACCATAAAAGTCGAAGATTTCCCTAGCTTCCCGAATTATGTAGTCGAACTCATTCATAAGAACGAGAGTGGCCAACTTTTCAACCTTAGGATTCTTTATAACGGGGTGCTCAAAAAAAATCTTTGCAAGGTAGGATGGGTAAAAATAAATTTACTTTCAAGTTTCAGAACTAGTGCTGAAATAACACCCGCATAAGATCTAGTAGTTTTAAGTATAGGAGTATCAAGACTTAGCTTCCCAACACAACTGAAAAATTCTTGGATACATTCTTTTCCCATAACATTCCCTTGCCCCAAGATAAAAGTTTTAGCATACATATTGCCCGTACGTCCTATATTAGGAGTTAGGCCATCATCTGTTGGTGCCATACCTAAATCACTGATGATTGCAAAGAACAGATCTGACAAGAAAAAGGCGATCGAAAAAGAGAGGCGAATAAAATGGCAAATATTTGTGAAGTGGGGGAGAGGAAAATGAGAGGCAAATGACAAATAATGTAAATTGCAAGGAGATGAGATTTGTGATTAGGAACCTGGTATATGTTGAAGCCTCCCCGGCAACGGCGCCAGAAATTCCTTTTGATGTCGCTTGAAGCTACGTCGGTATTTACCCAAAGAGGAAGGGATGACGTAGCACAACAGCGGTAGGTATTTCCCTCAGATATGAAACCAAGGTTATCGAACCAGTAGGAGAACCAAGAAACACAATGTAAGCAGCCCCTGCGCACAGATAACAAATCCTCGCAACCCGACGTGTTAAAGGGGTTGTCAATCCCTTTTGGGGTACGGCGCCTCAAGATAGGCAAACGGACGTGAGATAAATTTGTAGTAGATTGATAGATCGAACGCCAAATAAATAAATAAGAATAAATTGCAGCAAAGTTTTTTGGGGTTTTTGGTTTAATAGATCTGAAAATAAAAGCAAATAAAAATAGTTCGCAAAGGCAAATATATGAGAAAGAAGACCCCGGGGCCGTAGGTTTCACTAGTGGCTTCTCTCGAGAAAAATAGTGAATGGTGGGTAAACAAATTACTGTTGGGCAATTGATAGAACCTCAAATAATTATGACGATATTCAGGCAATGATCATTATATAGGCATCACGTCCAAGATTAGTAGATCGACTACTGCCTGCATCTACTACTATTACTCCACACATCGACCGCTATCTAGCATGCATCTAGTGTATTAAGTTCATGGAGAAACGGAGTAATGCAATAAGAACGATGACATGATGTAGACAAGATCTATCTATGTAGAGATAGACCTCATTGTTTTATCCTTAGTAGCAACGATACATACGTGTCATTTCCCTTTCTGTCACTGGGATCAAGCACCATAAGATCGAACCCACTATAAAGCACCTCTTCCCATTGCAAGATAAATAGATCAAGTTGGCCAAACAAAACCCAAATATCGGAGAAGAAATACGAGGCTATAAGCAATCATGCATATAAGAGATCAAAGAAACTCAAATAACTTTCATGGATATAAAAATATAGATCTGATCATAAACTCAAAGTTCATCAGATCCCAACAAACACACCACAAAAGAGTTACATCATATGGATCTCCAAGAGACCATTGTATTGAGAATCAAGAGAGAGAGAGATGAAGCCATCTGCTACTAACTACAGACCCGAAGGTCTAGAAAGAACTACTCACACATCATCGGAGAGGCACCAATGGAGGTGGTGAACCCCATCCGAGATGGTGTCTAGATTGGATCTGGTGGTTCTGGACTCTGCGGCGGCTAGATGAATATTCCGTCGACTTCCCTAGGGTTCTGGGATTTTTGGGGTATTTATAGAGCAAAGAGGCGGTCTAGGGGGCACCCGGGGTGGGCACAACCCACCAGGGCGTGCCCTGGTGGGTTGTGCCCCCCTCGGGGCACCCCACAAGCGCAGCCAAGGCCCGTTGTGTTCCTTTTGGTTCTACGTAAAGTTTCGTGGCATTTGGACTCCGTTTAATATTGATTTTCTGTGATGTAAAAAACACGGAAAAAACAGGAATTGGCACTTGACACTATGTCAATAGGTAAGTACCAAAAATGATATAAAATGACTATGAAATGATTATAAAACATCCAAGATTGATAATATAACAGCATGGAACAATAAAAAATTATAGATACGTTGGAGACGTATCACCGAACTGTGTCTTGGTCTGACCGAGTCCACTAGTTTAGACTCCAAAATTTGCTTCGCTGTCACCGAGTTCAACAAATCGGTAGCTCCAAAATGCTTTATGTGGAAAACTAAAACTAAAATTTTGACTCATTTGTTTTGCAAAACCTCTGCACTTTGTGATGCTCATCCACTCTATCTCATCTATAACTATTCACAGGGTCAGCTGTCAGCTTGCAGTGCCAGAATCTCTGATCATAGTGATAGCCAGAACATGTTAGAAGAGCAGGTGAATCTGAGTGATGGCACTAGTCCCTCTGACAGTTATGATGATGGCAGCAGAAGTACTCCTAGCAACCTGCCTAAGGCTGCTACTAGGCAGAGGAGGAAGGGAAATTCTGAGTCTGAAGATGAAGACTATGTAGCTGCTGAGGAGGAGGTCAGCTCCAAGAAAAGGGTTGTCAAGAAATAGTTTGACGCAACTGCATCTACAAAGCCTGGTATGCATAAGAAGGCTATTGCAAAGAGAGTGCCCACTTCTAAGGCCAGAGCCTCCACACTTGAGACTTCCAAATCAACTGCTGATGAGGCTGTTGGTGAGGGCAAGAAGAGAAAGGAAAGGGTCAAGAAGACCATGGACAAAGTCATTGGGAGACCCTCTATGATGGAAGACCCAACTGACGATGAAGAGGAAGAGGAAGAAGAGGATGCTGCACCAGCACCCAAAGCTCAAAATTTGATGGGGGATGCCATCAAGTATGGGGCTGCCCCTTCTAAGCCCAAGACTGCCCCCAAAGTTTCTGCTCCTGCCCCCAAGACTGCACCAAAGAGGAGCACAAGGAATATACCTGTTTCTGAGAATAACAAGGCCCCAGTGCCTGAGACTGAAGTTGAAGAAGAAGAAGTTGAAGCCCAAGTGCTTAGGAAGCTCAAGCCAAAGATCCCTGACCATGATGACAACCATCCAGTGGTAGAGAATATGAAGATCAGAAAGGATGCAGGTCTCAGACTATGGAGAGAATCTGATCCATATGCTGTGAGGAGAAGGACTGCCGTGGATTACATGTTTCACACTAGGGAGCAGCAGGACTTCTATGAGACTATTCTGCTAGATAAGAAGCCCATTGTCTATAATATGAAGTGGGTTAATTGGAAGTTTATTGACAACAATGAAGACCACTCCCCAGGAGTGCATGAGAGCTTCAGACTATGTGGAGTGGACAATTTTGTGGGTCAGAAGTTGACCAAGTGGAATGATGAACTCATCATGCAATTCTACTCCACATCACATTTCTATCCTGATGGTAGAATTGTCTGGATGTCTGAGGGTACCAGGTACCAATCAACAGTTGCTGAATGGGCCAAGCTGATCAATGCCCATGCAGAGCATGAGGATGACATAGATGTATATGCCAAGAAGAAGAAAGATCACAACTCCATGGCAAACATGTATAGGGAGATTCCTGACAAAGCCTTGGAGACTCACAAGACGGGCTCTGTGTACTATCTGTTGTCTGGTCTGACCACCATCAACACTATCTTGAGGCACACCTTGTTGCCCAAGTCAGGCGATCATAGGATGATCAGAGGCCATTCCATAAACTTGTTGTAGTTGTTTGATGTGCCCCAAAAGTTCAAAGTGATGAGTCTGATTGTTGAGACAATCAAGAGGACAACTGCAAATCAGAAGAGGTCACGTGGGTATGCTCCACACATCCAGATGCTCATCAACTCCAAGATGGGCACATGCACATACTTGTTAGATAAGAAACATCTTCCCTTGATGCCTGATTTTGAGGACAACACGGTTGTCATGAATGCTGAAGATCCTACTTTTGTAGAGGCTCAAGAGAAGAGGGAGAAAGCTAAAGCTGAGAAGGCAGCAAAGATGCCAAGTGCTGAAGATGCTTCTCAAGTGTTTCTCAAGTCAAAGCAAGATCAATTTGGATATCTGATTCAAGCCACCTTGAGGATTGAGAAGGGAATGGCCACCCTGACTCAAAATCAAGAAAGCCTGGAGAGGATCATTGAAACAAAGTTCTATGATCTTGACTTGAAGGTGACAGAGATGCAGACAATAGTTGAGCAGCTCTAGGAAGAAGCTGAGGAGAGGAAAGGGCAAGCTACAACAAATGCCTTTCAGAGAGTGCCTAGGGGATAGAGATCCGCTGCAGTGCCAGTGACTAACACAAGAGCGACTACATCAGCACCTGTAGCCATAGCATCAGTAGCACCTCCAGTTGCCACTCCACCACCTCCAACAACTTCAACCGATGCATTCGTCCTTGGAGTCCTCTCAACGCCTCCTCCCGAAGATCAAGCCTAGAGATACGCATAGCACTTTGCATTTTCGAGCTTTTTGGTAACTTGTTGCCTAAGGGGGGGAAAGTGTATAGATCATAGGCTTCAAGAGAGAGAGAGAGAGATTACTTTTTTTCCTTATTTGCTGCTTGTTTGATACTTATTTGTGTGCTTGCTTGGATGACACTTTATGTGTGTGAGATACTTGTTTGATCATGTGTTTGATCATATCATACCTTAATACTTGTGCTTGAATGATGCTATTACTTATCTCTCATATATGATCATTCACTTTTGTTGGGGAACATAGTAATTTCAAAAAAAACCTATGCACACGCAAGATCATGGTGATGCATAGCAACGAGAGGGAAGAGTATCGTCCACGTACCCTCGTAGACCGTAAGCGGAAGCGTTATGAGAACGTGGTTGATGTAGTCGTACGTCTTCACGATCCAACCGATCCAAGTACCGAACGTACGACACCTCCGAGTTCAGCACACGTTCAGCTCGATGATGTCCCATGAACTCTGAACCAGCAGAGCTTCGAGGAAGAGTTCCGTCAGCACGACGGCGTGATGATGGTGATGATAATGCTACCGACGCAGGGCTTCGCCTAAGCACCGCTACGATATGACCGAGGTGGAATATGGTGGAGGGGGGCACTGCACACGGCTAAAAGATCAACTGATCAACTTGTGTGTCTTCTAGGGTGCTTCCCTCCCCACGTATATAAAGGAGGGAGGGGAGGTCGGCCGGCCTCTCTAGGTGCGCCAAAGGGGGGAGGAATCCTCCTCCTAGTAGGAGTAGGATTCCTCCTTTCCTAGTCCTACTAGGAGGGGAAAGGAAGGAGAGGGGGAGGAGAGGGAAAGAGGGGGCGCAACCCCTCCCCTAGTCCAATTTGGACTAGGCCCATGGGGGCGCGTGGCCAACCCTCGTGGCTTGTCCTCTTTTCCCCTTAAAGACCACTAAGGCCCATATGTACTCCCGTATTCTCGTAACTCCCCCGGTACTCCAAAAATACCCGGATCACTCGGAACCTTTCCGATGTCCGAATATAGTCTTTCAATATATCGATCTTTATGGCTCGATCATTTCGAGAATCCTCATCATGTCCCTGATCTCATCCGGGACTCCGAACAACCTTTAGTCATCAAATCACATAACTCATAAGATAAATCGTCACAGAACGCTAAGCATGCGGACACTACGGGTTCGAGAACTATGTAGACATGACCGAGACACATCTCTGGTCAATAACCAATAGCGGAACCTGGATGCTCATATTGGCTCCTACATATTCTATGAAGATCTTTATCGGTCAAACCACATAACAACATACGTTGTTCCCTTTGTCATCGATATGTTACTTGCCCGAGATTTGATCATCGGTATCATCATACCTAGTTCAATCTCGTTACCGGCAAGTCTCTTTACTCGTTCCGTAATGCATCATCCCACAACTAACTCATTAGTCACATTGCTTGCAAGGCTTATAGTGATGTGCATTACCGAGAGGGCCCAAAGATACCTCTTCGATACACGGAGTGACAAATCCTAATCTCGATCTATGCCAACTCAACAAACACCATCGGAGACGCCTGTAGAGCATCTTTATAATCACCCAGTTATGTTGTGACGTTTGATAGCACACAAGGTGTTCCTCCGATATTCGGGAGTTGCATAATCTCATAGTCTGAGGTACATGTATAAGTCATGAAGAAAGTAGTAGCAATGAAACTGTAACGATCATCGTGCTAAGCTAACGGAATGGTTCAAGTCAATCACATCATTCTCTAATGATGTGATCCCATTAATCAAATAACAACTCATGTCTATGGCTAGGAAACTTAACCATCTTTGATTCAACGAGCTAGTCAAGTAGAGGCATACTAGTGACACTCTGTTTGTCTATGTATTCACACATGTACTAAGTTTCCGGTTAATACAATTCTAGCATGAATAATAAACATTTATCATGATATAAGGAAATAAATAATAACTTTATTATTGCTTCTAGGGCATATTTTCTTCAGTCTCCCACTTGCACTAGAGTCAATAATCTAGTTCACATCTTTATGTGATTAGTTCACATCTCCATGTGACTAATACGCAAAAGGTTTACTAGAGTCAATAATCTAGTTCACATCGCTATGTGAATAACACCCAAAGAGTGATCATGTTTTTCTTGTGAGAGAAGTTTAGTCTACGGGTCTGCAACATTCAGATCCTTATGTATTTTGCAAATTTCTATGTCTACAATGCTCTACACGGAGCTACTCTAGATAATTGCTCCCACTTTCAATATGTATCCAGATCAAGACTTAGAGTCATCTAGATCGATGTAAAAAGCTTGCATCGACGTAACTCTTTACGACGAACTCTTTTATCACCTCCATAACCGAGAAATATTTCCTTAGTCCTCTAAGGATAATTTTGACCGCTGTCCAATGATCTACTCCTAGATCACTATTGTACTCCCTTGCCAGAATCATGCTAAGGTATACAATAGGACTGGTAAACAACATATCATACTTTATAGAACCTATGACTGAGGCATAGGGAATGACTTTTCATTCTCTTTCTATTTTCTGTTGTGGTCGGGTTTTGAGTCTTTACTCAACTTCACACCTTGCAAGACAGGCAAGAACTCCTTCTTTGACTGTTCCATTTTGAACTACTTCAAAATCTTGTCAAGGTATGTACTCACTGAAAATATATCAAGTGTCTTGATCTATCTCTATAGATCTTGATGCTCAATATGTAAGTAGCTTCACCGAGGTCTTTCTTTGAAAAACTCCTTTCAAACATTCCTTTATGCTTTCTAGAAAATTCTACATTATTTCCGATCAACAATATGTCATTCACATATACCTATCAGAAATGTTGTAGTGCTCCCACTCACTTTCTTATAAATACAGGATTCACCGCAAGTCTATATAAAGCCGCTTTGATCACTTTATCAAAGCATATACTCCAACTCCGAGATGCTTGCACCAGTCCATAGATGGATTGCTGGAGCTTGCTCACTTTGTTAGCACCTTTAGGATCGACAAAACCTTCTGGTTGCATCATATACAACTCTTCTTTAAGAAATCCATTAAGGAATGCAGTTTTAACATCCATTTGCCAGATTTCATAAAATGCGGCAACTACTAACATGATTCGGACAGACTTTTAAGCATTGATACGAGTGAGAAAATCTCATCGTAGTCAACACCTTGAACTTGTCCAAAACATTTTTGCGACAATTCGAGCTTTATAGATAGTAACACTACTATCAGCGTCCGTCTTCCTCTTGAAGATCCATTTATTCTCAATGACTCACCGATCATTGGGCAAGTCAATCAAAGTCCATACTTTGTTCTCATACATGGATCCCATCTCAGATTTCATGGCCTCAAGCCATTTCGCGAAATCTGGGCTCATCATCGCTTCCTCATAGTTCGTAGGTTCGTCATGGTCTAGTAACATGATTTCCAGAAAGGATTACCGTACCACTCTGGTGTGGACCATACTCTAGTTGTCCTACAAGGTTCGGTAGTAACTTGATCTGAAGTTTCATGATCATCATCATTAGCTTCCTCACTAATTGGTGTAGAGATCACTAGAACTGATTTCTGTGATGAACTACTTTCCAATTCGGGAGAAGGTACAATTACCTCATCAAGTTCTACATTCCTCCCACTCACTTCTTTCGAGAGAAACTTCTTCTCTAGAAAGGATCCACTCTTTAGCAACAAAGATATTGCCTTTCGGATCTGTGATAGAAGGTGTACCCAACAATTTCTTTTGGGTATTCTATGAAGACACACTTTTCTGATTTAGGTTTGTGCTTATTAGTCTAAAACTTTTTCACATAAGCATCACAACCCTAAACTTTAAGAAATGACAGCTTAGGTTTCTTGCTAAACCATAGTTCATACGGTGTCGTCTCAACGGATTTAGATGGTGCCCTTTTTTAATGTGAATGTAGCTGTCTCTAATGCATAACCCTAAAAACGATAGTGGTAAATCAGTAAGAGACATCATAGATTGCACTATATCCAATAAAGTACAGTTATGATGTTCGGACACACCATTATGCTGTAGTGTTCTAGGTGGCACGAATTTGTGAAACTATTCCACATTGTTTTAATTGAAGACCAAACTCGTAACTCAAATATTCGTCTCCGTGATCAGATCGTAGAAACTTTATTTTCTTGTCACGATGATTTTCCACTTCACTCTGAAATTCTTTGAACCTTTCAAATGTTGCAGACTTATGTTTCATTAAGTAGATATACCCATATCTGCTCAAATCATCTGTGAAGGTCAGAAAATAACGATACCCGTCACGAGCCTCAACACTCATCGGACCGCATACATCAGTATGTATTATTTCCATTAAGTCAGTTGCTTGCTCCATTGTTCCGGAGAACGGAGTCTTAGTCATCTTGCCCATGAGGCATGGTTCGCAAGCATCAAGTGATTCCAAAAACCCATCAGCATGGAGTTTATTCATGCACTTTACACCATTATGACCTAAACGACAGTGCCACAAATAAGTTGCACTATCATTATTAACTTTGCATATTTTGGCTTCAACAATATGAATATGTGTATCACTATGATCAAGATTCAATAAACCATTTATATTGAGTGTATGACCATAGAAGGTTTTATTCATGTAAATACAACAACAATTATTCTTTGACTTAAATGAATAACCGTATTGAAATAAACATGATCCAATCATATTCATGCTTAATGCAAACACCAAATAACATTTATTTTAGGTTCAATACTAATCCCGAAAGTATAGGGAGTGTGCGATGATGATCATATCAATCTTGGAACCACTTCCAACACACATCGTCACTTCACCCTTAACTAGTCTTTGTTCATTCTGCAACTCCCGTTTCGAGTTACTAATCTTTAGCAACTGAACTAGTATCAAATACTGAGGGGTTGCTATAAACAATAGTAAAGTACACATCAATAACACGTATATCAAATATACCTTTGTTCACTTTGCCATCCTTCTTATCCGCCAAATACTTGGGGCAGTTCTGCTTCCAGTGACCAGTCCCTTTGCAGTAGAAGCACTTAGTCTCAGGCTTAGGTCTAGACTTAGGCTTCTTCGCTTGAGCAGCAACTTGCTTGCCGTTCTTCTTGAAGTCCCCTTCTTCCCTTTGCCCTTTTCTTGAAACTAGTGGTCTTGTCAACCATCAACACTTGATGCTTTTCTTGATTTCTACCTTCGTCGATTTCAGCATCACGAAGAGCTTGGGAATCATTTCCGTTATCCCTTGCATATTATAGTTCATCACGAAGTTCTGATAACTTGGTGATAGTGACTATAGAACTCTCTCAATCACTATCTTATCTGGAAGATTAACTCCCACTTGATTCAAGTGATTGTAGTACTCAGACATTCTGAGCACATGCTCACTAGTTGAGCTATTCTCCTCCATCTTGTAGGCAAAGTACTGTCAGTGGTCTTATACCTCTTGACATGGGCATGAGTATGAAATACCAATTTTAACACTTGGAACATCTTATATGCTCCATGGCGTTCAAAACATTTTTGAAGTCTCGGTTCTAAGCCGTAAAGCATGGTGCACTAAACTATCAAGTAGTCATCATACCGAGATCTGCCAAAAACATTCATAACGTCTGCATCTGCTCCTGCAATAGGTCCGTCACCTAGCGGTGCATCAAGGACATAATTCTTCTGTACAACATTGAGGATAATCCTCAGATCACGGAGCTAGTCTGCTTCATTGCTAATAACATCTTTCAACTTATTTTTCTTTAGGAACATATAAAAACGGGGAGCTACATCACGAGCTATTGATCTACAACATAGTTATGCAAATACTATCAGGACTAAGTTCATGATAAATTAAAGTTCAATTAATCATATTACTTAAGAACTCCCACTTAGATAGACATCCCTCTAGTCATCTAAATGACCACGTGATCCAAATCAACTAAACCATGTCCGATCATCACGTGAGATGGAGTAGTTTTCAATGGTGAACATCACGATGTTGATCATATCTACTATATGATTCACGCTCGACCTTTCGGTCTCCAGTGTTCCGAGGCCATATCCGCATATTCTAGGCTCGTCAAGTTTAACATGAGTATTCCGCGTGTGCAAAACTGGCTTGCACCCGTTGTATGTGAACGTAGAGCTTATCACACCCGATCATCACGTGGTGTCTCGGCACGACGAACTGTCACAACGGTGCATACTCAGGGAGAACACTTTATACCTTGAAATTTAGTGGGATATCATCTTATAATGCTACCGCCGAACTAAGAAAAATAAGATGCATAAAGGATAAACATCATATGCAAACAAAATATGTGACATGATATGGCCATCATCATCTTGTGCTTTTGATCTCCATCTCCAAAGTACCGTCATGATCTCCATCGTCTTGATCTCTATCAACGTGTCGTCATATGGTCATCTCGCCAACTATTGCTTTTGGAACTATTGCTATCGCATAGCGATAAAGTAAAGCAATCGTATGACGCTTGCATCTTATGCAATAAAGAGACAACCATAAGTCTTCAGCCAGTTGCCGATAACTTTAACAAAACATGATCATGTCATACAAAAATTTATATCTCATCATGTTTTGACCATATCACATCACAACATGCCCTGCAAAAACAAGTTAGACGTCCTCTACTTTGTTGTTGCAAGTTTTACGTGGCTGCTACGGGCTGAGCAAGAACCGTTCTTACCTATGCATCAAAAACCACAACGCGACATAGTGATTGCTTTTTGATCTTCAGAAAGAACCCTGTTCATTGGATCCGATTGAACTAAAGTTCGAGAAACAGACACCCACTAGCCACCCGTGTGTGAAGCACATCGGTAGAACCAGTCTCGCGTTAGCGTACGCATAATGTCGGTCTGAGCCACTTCATCCAACAATACCGCTGAATCAAGAATCAACTAGTGATGGCAAGCAATATGTATATACCCACGCCCACAACTCCTTTGTGTTCTACTCGTGCATATAACATCTACGCATAAACCTGGCTCTGATATCACTGTTGGGGAACGTAGTAATTTCAAAAAAATTCCTACGCACATGCAAGATCATGGTGATGCATAGCAACGAGAGGGAAGAGTATCGCCCACGTACCCTCGTAGACAGTAAGCGGAAGCGTTATGAGAACCCGGTTGATGTAGTCGTACGTCTTCACGATCCAACCGATCCAAGTACCGAACGTACGACACCTCCGAGTTCAGCACACGTCCAGCTCGGTGACGTCCCACGAACTCCAATCCAGCAGAGCTTCGAGGAAGAGTTCCGTCAGCACGACGGCGTGATGACGGTGATGATGATGCTACCGACGCAGGGCTTCACCTAAGCACCACTACGATATGACCGAGGTGGAATATGGTGGAGGGGGCACCGCACACGGCTAAAAGATCAACTGATCAACTTGTATGTCTTCTAGGGTGCCCCCCTCCCCACGTATATAAAGGAGGGAGGGGAGGCCGGCCGGCCTCTCTAGGCGCGCCAAAGGGGGGAGGAATCCTCCTCCTAGTAGGAGTAGGATTCCTCCTTTCCTAGTCCTACTAGAAGGGGAAATGAAGGAGAGGGGGAGGAGAAGGAAAGAGGGGGCGCAGCCCCTCCCCTAGTCCAATTCGAACTAGGCCCATTGGGGGCATGCGGCCAGCCCTCGTGGCTTCTCCTCTTTTTCCCATAAAGCCCACTAAGGCCCATATGTACTCCCGTATTCCCGTAACTCCCCGGTACTCTGAAAAATACTCGGATCACTCGGAACCTTTCTGACGTCCGAATATAGACTTCCAATATATCGATCTTTACGGCTTGATCATTTTGAGACTCCTCATCATGTCCTTGATCTCATCAAGGACTCCGAACAACCTTCGGTCATCAAATCACATAACTCATAATACAAATCATCATAGAACGTTAAGCATGCAGACCCTACGGGTTCGAGAACTATGTAGACATGACCGAGACACGTCTCCGGTCAATAACCAATAGAGGAACCTGGATGCTCATATTGGCTCCTACATATTCTATGAAGATCTTTATCGGTCAAACCGCATAACAACATACATTGTTCCCTTTGTCATCGGTATGTTACTTGCCCGAGATTCGATCGTCGGTATCATCATACCTAGTTCAATCTCGTTACTGGCAAGTCTCTTTACTCATTCCGTAATGCATCATCCTGCAACTAACTCATTAGTCACATTGCTTGCAAGGCTTATAGTGATGTGCATTACCGAGAGGGCCCAAAGATACCTCTCCGGTACACAGAGTGACAAATCCTAATCTCGATCTATGCCAACTCAACAAACACCATTGGAGACACTTGTAGAGCATCTTTATAATCACCCAGTTATGTTGTGATGTTTGATAGCACACAAGGTGTTCCTCCGGCATTCGGGAGTTGCATAATCTCATAGTCTGAGGAACATGTATAAGTCATGAAGAAAGCAGTAGCAATGAAACTGTAACGATCATCGTGCTAAGCTAACGGAATGGGTCAAGTCAATCACATCATTCTCTAATGATGTGATCCCGTTAATCAAATTACAACTCATGTCTATGGCTAGGAAACTTAACCATCTTTGATTCAACGAGCTAGTCAAGTAGAGGCATACTAGTGACACTTTGTTTGTCTATGTATTCACACATGCACTAAGTTTTCGGTTAATACAATTCTAGCATGAATAATAAACATTTATCATGATATAAGGAAATAAATAATAACTTCATTATTGCCTCTAGGGCATATTTCCTTCAACTTTGTCTTGGTGATGAGTGCATATTTTACTTTCTATCATTTTGAGCGCTCCACCAAGATGTATGTGACATGGAAGAGTAACCCATGATTCTAATCGATTATGTATTTGCATTCAAAAGAAAATTCAAATAATGCATAAATTTATGGGGAGCTCTTTCTTACCACATACTTCTTAAAGTGACGATATATTTAAATCTTATTATCATTTGTCGAAGCTTTGATCTATATGTTGTCATCAATTACCAAAAAGGGGGAGATTGAAAGTGCAATTATCCCTGGGTGGTTTTGGTAATTCCTAACAACATATAGATTATTGGACTAATGCTCTTTCAAGATGATCATTTCAGAAAGTTCAATGATTGGCATGGCATGGACTAGGACTGTGGACCCCGCAAAATGCTAAGGACACATATTGGCAAAAATTCAAGACTCTACATTTTCAATTTTAGTGATCCAATATCACATTGAGTCTATAGGAAAAGCCAATACTATTAAAGGGGATGATGTGTTGCTTAATGACTTGCTTGCTCAAAATGCTTAGTGATGCTCCAAAAGCCCTCAACCAATTTCTCATATCCACATATGTCCCAAACCAAAAGTCCAACTTGGCCCCACCGATTTGATCTATCCAGCGCCACCAAGTTCATTTGACATAGCCATTGCCAGAAACCCTAATCAGTTCGGTCTCACTGATAGGGATCTCGGTCTCACCGAGATGGGATTGCAAACTCTCTGTTTCCCTTTGTAACATTTCGGTCTAACCAAGATGAGCGATCGGTCCCACCAAGTTCACAATGCAAACTCTCTGTTTTCTTTTTGTAACGTTTCGGTCTCACCGAAATGAGTGATCGGTCCCACCGAGTTTGCCTGACCAACTCTTTGTTTGCCTATTACAGAAATCAGTCTCAGCGAGTTCATGTGATCGGTCTCACCGAGATTACGTTATGCCCTAACCCTAATGAAATCGGTCCCACCAAGTTGACATGTCGTTCTCACCGAAAAGCCTAACGTTCACATTTTGAACTGAACCGGTCTGACCGAGTTTGAGTACTCGGTCCCATCGAGTTTGGTAAATTGTGTGTAACGGTTAGATTTTGTGTGGAGGCTATATATACCCCTCCACCCTTCCTCCATTCGTAGAGAGAGCTATCAGAACGTGCCTACACTTCCAGCATACATTCTCTGAGAGAGAACCACCTACTCATGTGTTGAGACCAAGATATTCCAATCCAACCACAAGAATCTTGATCTCTAGCCTTCCCCAAGTTGCTTTCCACTCAAATCATCTTTCCACAAAATCCAAATATGTGAGAGAGAGTTGAGTGTTGGGGAGTCTATCATTTGAAGCACAAGAGCAAGGATTTCATCACCAACACCCCATCTATTATCCTTTGGAGAGTGGTGCCTCTTATATTGCTTAGGTGTCACTTGGGAGCCTCAGTCAAGATTGTGGAGTTGAACCAAGGAGTTTGTAAGGGCAAGGAGATCGCCTACTTCGTGAAGATCTACCCAAGTGAGGCAAGTCCTTCATGGGTGATGGCCATGGTGGGATAGACAAGGTTGCTTCTTCGTGGACTCTTCTTGTGTGGAGCCCTCCGTGGACTTATGCAACCGTTACCCTTCGTGGGTTGAAGTCTTCATCAACATGGATGTACGATAGCACCACCTATCGGAACCACGCCAAAAATCTCCATGTCTACATTGCATTTGCTCCCTCCAAACTCCTCCCCTTTACCTTCATATGCAATGATTTACATTCCGCTGCTATACTCTTAGATTTCCATGTGTAGATTGATTGCTTGACTTGTGCTAAGTTGCTAAAATCTATCAAGAATTAAAATTGGGAAAAGGCTAGATTTTTATTTGGTCAAGTAGTCTAATCACCCCCCTCTAGACATACTTTCAATCCTACACATATAGCCATTTTATTAATTACTATTCACAAAGACCTTCAGCTAGACGTGGAAGTGGATTTTGTAGCGATTTACAAGTGATGTGATCAAGAACAGTTCACTAAGCGTGTTAAGCACTGCTTGGGCTTAAATCGAGGCCCCTAGAAACTCTTTTGACTAAGGAGTGTCATTCAACTAGTTCGCTGTTTATTTTGCAACTCTGTTGAAACAGAGAGAAAGCTGAGTGCTAGTGAGGCAACTTTTTTTGTGTTATCTCTACTCCTAATGGAGTAGTTGGTAGCCTGGTACTCCGGTTTTATTTTCGTCCTGTTTTGTTTCCTCCCACCTCCCACTATTGATTTTTTTCTTAATTAATAATTCCATCCTCCCACTGGTTTTCTGTTTTTTTCGTAATCTAATTCAATCTGTCGATCCTTCCTTAGTCATGATGCACTTACGTGTAGCCCCGACAGATCGGTTTCCATATAAAATAAAACACAATCATTAATCAATCGTCGGTTCCCTTTTTATAGGACTTACTGCCATACACAGCCCAGACAATAACTTCCATATACAAAATAAAGGAAAACACAATCAGGTTTCCTTTCCTTTCCAAAGCTACAACCATCGCCCCCTCCCCAGATCACGTTATTTTTCCCATGCCACCATCGACGATCTGCTCTCCCATTTCCATGGTCCTCCCCGCGTCCTGGTTCGAGCTTTCTCCGCGGCCATGGCTCCGGTAAGGCCAAGCAGCGGCAGCGTCCCTGCCTTTCCTGGTGCCTATCTTGCTGAGGGGCGTGCCTGCGCATGCGTGGTGTCAACGGACGGCGAGCGAGATCCTGCGGGGCTCCGGCTTTGTCGTCGGGGTTGATGAGTTCACGACGAGCACGACGGACATGGTGGACTTCAGAGTTTGGTTACGCACGGACATGCCGAGCCGGATTCCACGGCGGCGCGTTCTCTACATCGACGGGCCCAAGCATACTCTATGGTCGGAGGGAGAGGGCCGGCGCCCTGCTGCTCCACGGTGCTCTTTGGCCCTCTCATATACCATCGACATCATCGTGCTGGCGGACGGCGTGCTAGATGATCTTGGGGCGGCGCCACCCCCGTCGCCTCCCT
>NC_041382.1:382429763-382472308 GCF_002162155.2 Triticum dicoccoides | reverse complement strand
ACGTGAGGCTGGCCATGGTGGTGGCTCGGCAGGCACGGCGACATCTTCAACGGCGGTGGCCCCGCCGGCGGCCACGCGCGCACTCGTTCAAATTCGTGCCGCGCCGGGGAGTCGCGTGGCCAGCATCAGCAACAGCTGCATGGCCAGCGTCAGAGGTTCGCCTGCGGGCTCGGTGGATCAGCAACTCGGCGGAGATTGGTTGGGCGGCTCCCGAGATTCCCGCCTGGGGGCCCGCGCTGCTGCGGAGGTGACCGTTGGTTCCCCTCCATCGGTGCAGCTGGCCAGGTGGCGTCAGCTGGATGGTTCGAATTTGACCGCTTTTCAGGTTGATGGGCCCAGTTCCGAGGGATTGGTGACATGCAGTGCGCAGGCCCGATGCGGGTCAGTCCAGATTGGCTCCATGCGTATCGGTCTTTTGGTCCTGCCCGAGGTGGATTCGGCTGGCACGGTGATTGCCGCGGTCTCCGAACTGCTGTCGCTTTCAGGAGGCGAGACCGTGAGGAGCGCACAAGTGGAGGCCTGGGACTTCTTCCAGGTCAGTCTGTTTGGTGGGGACGGCAGCTCGCCACCAACCCCGAGGGCTGGCGCGCCTCCGCAGCATGGAGACCCGGCCCCATTTGTGGATGAGGCTGACCGGGCGCTGGTGGCCAATCCATGTGAGCCTATGCATGGGGCGCTGGTGGCCCCGACAAGCATCTTGGAAGTAGATCGGGTGGGGGACCTAGGGCCATGCTCGCCCACTCCCTCGCTGGTGGGAGATCCGAGGCCATGCACGCCCAATCCCTTGCAGGCTAGGAACGTGTAACGCCCCGAGACCGTTGTGCCAGGTGTCTTCCATTATTCGCTGACATTGCCACATCATTCGCTTGCGTGTTGCATCTTGTCATGTCATCATGTGTATTGCATCATCATGTTTTCAAAACTTGCATTTGTCCATATCTCCCCGTTCTCTCCGTTGTCCGTTCTGAGCCCAACCACACTTGCACGCACCCGCAGCATGTCCGAAATAGTATTTTATAAGTGGCCGGAAAATGTTCTCGGAATGGGATGAAAGTTGGCGTGCGGTGTAGTTATGTTGTCAGTAGGTCGTCTGCCAAGTTTCATCGCATTCGGAGTCCGTTTGATGCCCCAACGGATAACTATAGCGGCAGTATAGCCGGTCTAACGTCGGACGTTTTCGGTCTCCGGAAACAGTCGTCGGGTCTCTCTCTCTTCTCTTCTCTCAGCCCAAAGCTTTCTGCACAGACCGCTATCAACTGCCAGGCCCCGAAACCCCTCCTTGCACGGTGCATCGGCCCTCCTCGCGCGCGCGTCCGAAAGCTGTCCCGGACCTGACCCGGGCAGTCGTCACTGTTGCGTCCGGATCATCCCCAAACATCCCTAAATCATCATCGGTTTCTTGTTTGGACTTCTTAACCTAATTATTTCAGGCCGTCCGATTATAATCGGAGGGACCAATTATTCCCTAGCTAGATCCACCTGCTATATATATATGGGTCCAACCCTAGAATCTAGGAGGTTTGTCCCTCCACCGCCGCCACCGGGTCGCCGCCCACCTCGGGATCCCCTCGCCCGATCCTCCTCGATCTCCTTGCCCAGCCAGTGCATCCCCTCCGATCCATCCTTCCCGTGCCCACCTCCTCATCCCCGTGCAGCAACCAGGAGCATAAGCTCCTCCTTCCACACCCCGCGGCCGAGGACCCCAACCCCGACATCGCTGCAACCAAGTTCGCCGGAGGAGGCCGACGCCGACGCCATGTTCGCCGCTGCCCCTTGCTACGTCTCTGCACCCCTGGAATGGAACGAAGTCGACGAGGTCCGGTGCCTCCCACTCGGACCTGTACCTCCCCATGGTCATGAGCCCGCGCCGGCCATCTTCCTCGCTGGCGACGACGAACAAGGACGCCGCCGCCCCATGGGACCTTCTCTGCCTGGAGTTTCCTCACCTGCATCCGCCCCCCGCTCCGTCCAGATCCGGCGTCTCTGCCTCCCTTCCTTCGTCTCCGGCGAGCAGCCGTGCCGCCGCGGCTCTGCTTCCTGTCGTGTAGAGGACGCCCGCTCGTCCCTGCCGTGTTGACTAGTCGACGCTGCTCGCCCCAGCGCCCCAGGGATCGCCCGTACGCGTGTGGGACTTCGCTGCTTCGTCTCGTTGGCCACCAGATCCAGCGCACCGACCGGCCTGCTTCCCTTACAGCTGGGCCTTGGCCCATGGTGAGAACACCCCTGGCGCCCCACCCTTTTTTTCTTGTTGTTGGGCCAGCAGATCCGGCCCAGTGTCTATTTTTTTGAGGCTCTGCGAATTTAGCTATTATACCAGGTTTTACAGTTTTGAAGAAAATCCCTTCATGATCATGCATATAATAACTCTCGAACCATGCGTCATATGTAAAAACTTTATATATGAAACTTGCTTAGAATTTCATCTAGTTTAATAATATGCAACTTTCATCTATGTTTAAAATGTCTAAAATGTTGTTTGCATATAATTTGCTCCTATGCCATGTAAAAATGCTTTAATTCATAACTAAATAACCGTAACTCCGAATTTAATAAACTTTATATGTAAATGGGGTAGAAAAATGTCTAGTTTAACCTGTTGTACTCACTTTGCATGTTTAACAAATCTAAAATAATGTTTAGGGCAGAACAGTACCATAACCAAAATATGCATATGGGGTTTTACCGGAATTGTTGTTCGTTGTTTCCGGCCTCATTTAAACTTGCCTAGATAGGTAGTTTTGTTGTGCTTCACCCCTTGCCATGTTAATCAACATTTAATATTGTTAGGTACATAAACGAGATCGAACTAAATAACTTGTCGTGGTGTTTCGTCAATATGCACCGTTGCATATTGAGCTCCACTTAATTTATAGGATTGCTTGTGCACTTTGCCATGCCATGCTTCATTAAACCGGACATGCATCATACTTGGTTGTGCATCATGCCATGCTTATGTCGTGGTTGTTTACTATGTTGTTTGCTTCTTTTCGGTGTTGCTTCTTCGGGTTAGTTCCGATAATGTTGCGTTTGTGAGGATCCGTTCGACTACGTCCGTTTGTCTTCTTCATGGACTGGTTCTTCTTCCTTGCGGGATCTCAGGCAAGATGATCATACCCTCAAAATCACTTCTATCTTTGCTTGCTAGTTGCTCGCTCTTTTGCTATGCCTATGCTGCAATACCTACCACTTTCTTATCATGCCTCCCACATTGTTGAACCAAGCCTCTAACCCACCTTGTCCTAGCAAACCGTTGTTTGGCTATGTTACCGCTTTGCTCAGCCCCTCTTATAGCGTTGTTAGTTGCAGGTGAAGATTGAAGTTTGTTCCTTGTTGGAACATGGAGATGTTGTTCCTTGTTGGAACATGTTTACTTGTTGGGATATCGCAATATATCTTATTTAATTAATGCATCTATATATTTGGTAAAGGGTGGAAGGCTCGGCCTTATGCTTGGTGTTTTGTTCCACTCTTGCCGCCCTAGTTTCCGTCATATCGGTGTTATGTTCCCGGATTTTGCGTTCCTTATGCGGTTGGGTAATAATGGGAACCCCTTGACAGTTTGCCTTGAATAAAACTCCTCCAGCAATGCCCAACCTTGGTTTTACCATTTGCCACCTAGCCTTTTCTTTCCCTTGGGTTCTGCAGACTCAAGGGTCATCATTATTTTAACCCCCCCGGGCCAGTGCTCCTCTGAGTGTTGGTCCAAACTGTCAGCCGCCGGTGGCCACCAGGGGCAACTCTGGGCTGGCCTACCGGAAGTTTAGACAATCTGAGTGTGCCCTGAGAACGAGATATGTGCAGCTCCTATCGGGATTTGTCGGCACATTCGGGCGGTGTTGCTGGACTTGTTTTACCATTGTCGAAATGTCTTGTAACCGGGATTCCGAGTCTGATCGGGTCTTCCTGCTAGAAGGAATATCCTTCGTTGACCGTGAGAGCTTGTGATGGGCTAAGTTGGGACACCCCTGTAGGGATTTGAACTTTCGAAAGCCGTGTCCGCGGTTATGGGAAGATGGGAATTTGTTAATGTCCGATTGTAGAAAACCTGAAGTTGACCTTAATTAAAATACATCAACCGCGTGCGTAACCGTGATGGTCTCTTTCCAGCGGAGTCCGGGAAGTGAACACGGTGTTGGAGTTATGCTTGACGTAGGTTGTTCTAGGATCACTTCTTGATCATACTTTTATCGACCGTGCTTTGCCTTCTCTTCTCGCTCTCATTTGCGTATGTTAGCCACCATATATGATAGTCGCTTGCTACAGCTCCACCTCTTACCTTTACCTTACCCATAAGCTTAAATAGTCTTGATCGCGAGGGTGCGAGATTGCTGAGTCCCCGTGGCTCACAGATACTTCCAAACCAGCTTGCAGGTGCCGATGAGTCCGTGCAGATGACGCAACCAAGCTCAGGAGGAACTCGATGAAGATCTTGTCCTTTGCGTTGTTTCGTTCTAGTTGATCAGTAGTGGAGCCCTGTTGGGGTCGATCTGTGACCTTTGTTGCATTTGGGGTTCTTCTTTTATTTTGGTTCCGTAGTCGGACCTTGATTGTATTTGGATGTTGTAATGCTTTATTCATGTATTGTGTGAAGTGGCGATTGTAAGCCAACTATGTATCTTTTCCCTTATTGTATTACATGGTTTGTTTGCGACGGTTACCTCACTTGCGACATTGCTTTCAATGCGGTTATGCCTCTGAGTCGTGCTTCGACACGTGGGAGATATAGCCGCATCGAGGGCGTTACAAGTTGGTAATCAGAGCCATCCCCGACCTTAGGAGCCCCCACCGCTTGATCGATTTAGCGGACGAGTTGAGTCTAGAAAATGTTTTGAGTCATTTAGGAATTATATATCGGAGAGTTTAGGAATTCTTTTTACTCCCCAGTCCCCTCATCGCTCTGGTAAGGCATCCTGACGTAGAGTTTTGACTCTTCTCTTCTCAAATTTCACTAAAAAAAATTTAGGATCACGCGGGTATCTTGGAATCGTTCCGATCGATTTGTGACGAGAACATTGTTCTTGGTGCCTCCTGTCATTTAGGGGTTGTGGCAGTGTCTCGGGGAGTTGAGCTCCGAGGTGTTGTCGTCACAATTTTATCGTTGCAATTCTGGAATACTTGAGTTTAGTTTCGCCGACATCGAAAATCTCTTTTATGCAGTTGTCTGTGAGATAACCTCGACGCCACCCAGTACTGGGGCGGGAGTTCGGGAGTATTGCCATAACTTGTATAACGGATGCTTTTCGAAGGTTGATGTAGATGATTTCCGAAGGTTTCTTGGTTATGTGTTGAAGGATGGATACAGTTGGATGTAGGATTTGCTAGTTTTGGGTGAGATATTATGCTTCCCCTGTATGCCCAACACCTGATTGCATAACCGGAAAATTTCGGGAGTTTATAAATGGGAATTCAAGTAGCTCTTAGGATATCTTTCCGACAGATGTATGATATGAAATTGGGGTTCGACGTCTAGTGGTCCGCCTATTCACGGTTGGTTTTACAGTGGTCTCGTTGTCTCTTAAAGAGTCCTTGGCTATGCCGACTCGGGGACGCTTCGTATGTCATGTGCACTGCCTTGTACATGATGGTGCTATACGATCGAGCCCGTGTAGGCCCCACCACGAAAACTTCGGATGAAATCTCTATCATATGTTTGTTCCAGCTTATTCTGCAAGTCAATCCTTTGTTTTGTTTTGAGTTGTGGTATTCGAGTTGCTTCAATGTCAAGTGTTGATTCCATACCTTCCCCAAATGGTGTTCTCATACTCCGATGTGGATACCAATCCTTCTTGATCATCAAGATTGTCTTGTCAATCCTTTTCACCGACGTGTTTTCTCTTCAAGTGGATCAAATTATTTCAACATCAGCAAGATCAATTATCATTTCTTCAACGGTGTTTGTTTCATCCATACCAAGTTGTCTTTGTTTTCCCACCCTCCCACCCTTTTCTGCAAGGAATCCGATGTAGTAATCAAGTATCCTTTTATTCATGTGAAGTCTCGCCATTCTTTTCCTTCATGTTCTTACCCGGTGGTTCTCATGAAGATGCTCTACTAGTTCATCATTATTTGCTCTTTTTCTTCTCCGGTGGAACCAATTCAAGTTTTTGGTGTTGATCATATCCCTTTTCCCTCGTTTCTAATGATTTCTCATGCCGGTGCACCTCACAATCTTTCACCGCTCGCTATTCTATTGTTCCGGAGTGCTCAAGATATCTCGAAGATTCGTGCTTACACTCTATTTTTGTTCAAGCTCTTTCGAGGATGTTATCTCATTCTAGTCATTTAATTAACCGATGCATTATCTCTTCCTAAGTAATCATTCAACGGTGTTTATTTTGAGTAGGCCCTAACCGACAGGTCTTTTCCCAGGATCTTACCTGACTCTTCTTATTTTCCCGGAGCTATCCTCAAATTTCTTTTCGAAGTTTGACGTAAGAATGAATTGTCATCAGTCAAATGTCTTTCTCCAAGATCGGTTAAATTCTTTTCATCGTTGGCTCAACCTTTCCATTCTTCATTCCGGAGTGTCTAAATAATTCATGATGGTGTTTCTCGTCGTCATTCTCGGATTTTGAAGACCGAAGAAGAGTTTCTTTTAAATCTTGCCCCATTCTCTGCCATCCTCTCATAATTGTTTTGATTGTGAGAATTCTTTTCACCTATCCAGAGCAATTCAAGAGTCTTCTCAGTGTGTTATCCGGAGTCCACCAATTCAGATTTATTCATTCTCAGCTGTCAGTTATCATCCTCCTAATTTTACCGGTGCATCATTCGAATATCCTCTAATCAGTTCATGATCTCTTCGTTCCCATGGATCTAAACCCTCTCATGTATCTTCGTTCATTTGCTAATTTTCCCGGTGTTTCTTTATCTTTACTTCGTTCATTTTCAATCCTACCGGTGTTTCATTCAAGACCTTATCAAGTTATCGATATCTCTCCTAATCCTTTCAACGAGAATAAGTGGTATGCCAAATCCGTTGCTTGTCATCAATTTAAATTGGTGAAGGATACGCATAATGTAATTCTTATTTTTGTTTCATCGAGTGAACTCAATTCCCTGTTCCGGAGGCTCATCAAATTCTCGTTTTCATTTGTTCATTTTTCTTTTCCCGGAGTTCCAAGTTCTCTCAATTACCTCGTCACGGAGATCCATCTAAATCATTACAAATTTTCACCTTGTGTTTTCAACTCCTTTTTTCTTCCTTTTGATCATTCTTTTGTTTAACGGAGTTCCTCATCAAGGCTCTACATGATGGTTCTTCAAGGATGTAATTTCCTTCTCAAAGTTTTTCATCGAGATTCTTTCCTAAGAAGCTCAAGCTTTCTTCATATTGTAATCCGGAGTGCAATTCTTTCTTCCGTATCATTGGAGGTGGTATTATGTCATTCTTGATAATTTGAATTCATGTTTCATGATTCACATGTTTTCATGAATGAGATATTTTAAATCCATCAATCTCGTCATTGGAGTTATCTTGGGTTATATTTCACCTAAAGCCTTCTCTAAGGTTTGTTGCTATTATGGTGCTTATAAATGACCCAAGTTCTTCTTTTATCCTCCCGGTGATATAGCTTTCTCGTCTCCTTGTTCTTATCAATCCAATTCTTTTCCCGTGAGCGGCAGGTTGTCACCTCATATATTTGAGATATATTCCATAAGACCATATCAAGTTTATTCTTTTCGTTGTTGGTTTTCCTACAACTCCGTTCTAGCATTTGTTGTAAGCGTGCTCCCTCAAGATCTTGTTTCCCTTCGTTCATTCCATTACATTCTTTTTTTTTCTGGAGGCATTGTGACGTTGCTCTCTTCAACCCATCTTCTTGTTTTGTCAGGATCGTGTTCTTTTCTTGGGTTATCAATTTAACCGGAGTGTCATGCCCTCTTTTCAAGTTCTTCCCATTCTGTCAAGTTTTGGCTCCCTTCTCAACTGGAGTGCCGTCTGAAATCGTTCTTACCCCTTGTTACATTCATTCAATAGTTTCGGAGGCAGTGTGTTATGATTTCATCAAGTATGTTCTCATCTGGCCAAGTTCTTATTCAATTCCATTTCTTTTCAATCGGAGTGCTGCTTGAAGTTGTTCTTCCTTGTCCCTCTTTTCTAACGGAGTGTTTTCAACTTCGTTCATCTCTGTTGTATTCTTTTCTCGAAACGGCTTAACCTTTTCAAGGTTCGTAGTTTCACTCGTTTGTCAAAGAAGCAACTTAATTTTACCTCTTCTCTTTCTCTTCCGTTTGCCCTCCGGTGCCATTCTAGATCTCGGGATGAGATCCTCTCGTAGTGGTGGAGTGTTGTAATGCCCCGAGACCGTTGTGCCAGGTGTCTTCCAGTTATTCGCTGACATTGCCACGTCATTCGCTTGCGTGTTGCATCTTGTCATGTCATCATGTGTATTGCATCATCATGTTTTCAAAACTTGCATTTGTCCATATCTCCCCGTTCTCTCTGTTGTTCGTTCTGAGCCCAACCACACTTGCACGCACCCGCGGCATGTCCGAAATAGTATTTTATAAGTGGCCGGAAAATGTTCTCGGAATGGGATGGAAGTTGGCGTGCGGTGTAGTTATGTTGTCAGTAGGTCGTCTGCCAAGTTTCATCGCATTCGGAGTCCGTTTGATGCCCCAACGGATAACTATAGCGGCAGTATAGCCGGTCTAACGTCGGACGTTTTCGGTCTCCGGAAACAGTCGTCGTGTCTCTCTCTCTTCTCTTCTCTCAGCCCAAAGCTTTCTACACAGACCGCTATCAACCGCCAGGCCCCGAAACCCCTCCTTGCACGGTGCATCGGCCCTCCTCGCGCGCGCGTCCGAAAGCTGTCCCGGACCTGACCCGGGCAGTCGTCACTGTTGCGTCCGAATCATCCCCAAACATCCCTAAATCATCATCGGTTTCTTGTTTGGACTTCTTAACCTAATTATTTCAGGCCGTCCGATTATAATCGGAGGGACCAATTAGTCCCTAGCTAGATCCACCTGCTATATATATACGGGTCCAACCCTAGAATCTAGGAGGTTTGTACCTCCACCGCCGCCACCGGGTCGCCTCCCACCTCGGGATCCCCTCGCCCGATCCTCCTCGATCTCCTCGCCCAGCCAGTGCATCCCCTCCGATCCATCCTTCCCGTGCCCACCTCCTCGTCCCCGTGCAGCAACCAGGAGCATAAGCTCCTCCTTCCACACCCCGCGGCCGAGGACCCCAACCCCGACGTCGCTGCAACCAAGTTCGCCGGAGGAGGCCGACGCCGACGCCATGTTCGCCGCTGCCCCTTGCTACGTCTCTGCACCCCTGGAATGGAACGAAGTCGACGAGGTCCGGTGCCTCCCACTCGGACCTGTACCTCCCCATGGTCATGAGCGCACGCCGGCCATCTTCCTCGCTGGCGACGATGAACAAGGACGCCGCCGCCCCATGGGACCTGCTCTGCCTGGAGTTTCCTCACCTGCATCCGCCCCCCGCTCCGTCTAGATCCGGCGTCTCTGCCTCCCTTCCTTCATCTCCGGCGAGCAGCCGTGCCGCCGCGGCTCTGCTTCCTGTCGTGTAGAGGACGCCCGCTCGTCCCTGCCGTGTTGACTAGTCGATGCTGCTCGCCCCAGCGCCCCAACGATTGCCCGTACGCGTGTGGGACTTCGCTGCTTCGTCTCGTTGGCCACCAGATCCAGCGCACCGACCGGCCTGCTTCCCTTACAGCTGGGCCTTGGCCCATGGTGAGAACACCCCTGGCGCCCCACCCTTTTTTTCTTGTTGTTGGGCCAGCAGATCCGGCCCAGTGTCTATTTTTTTGAGGCTCTGCGAATTTAGCTATTATACCAGGTTTTACAGTTTTGAAGAAAATCCCTTCATGATCATGCATATAATAACTCTCGAACCATGCGTCATATGTAAAAACTTTATATATGAAACTTGCTTAGAATTTCCTCTAGTTTAATAATATGCAACTTTCATCTATGTTTAAAAGGTATAAAATGTTGTTTGCATATAATTTGCTCCTATGCCATGTTAAAATGCTTTAATTCATAACTAAATAACCGTAACTCCGAATTTAATAAACTTTATATGTAAATGGGGTAGAAAAATGTCTAGTTTAACCTGCTGTACTCACTTTGCATGTTTAACAACTCTAAAATAATGTTTAGGGCAGAACAGTACCATAACCAAAATATGCATATGGGGTTTTACCGGAATTGTTGTTCGTTGTTTCCGGCCTCATTTAAACTTGCCTAGATAGGTAGTTTTGTTGTGCTTCACCCCTTGCCATGTTAATCAACATTTAATATTGTTAGGTACATAAACGAGATCGAACTAAATAACTTGTCGTGGTGTTTCGTCAATATGCACCGTTGCATATTGAGCTCCACTTAATTTATAGGATTGCTTGTGCACTTTGCCATGCCATGCTTCATTAAACCGGACATGCATCATACTTGGTTGTGCATCATGCCATGCTTATGTCGTGGTTGTTTACTATGTTGTTTGCTTCTTTCCGGTGTTGCTTCTTCGGGTTAGTTCTGATAACGTTGCGTTTGTGAGGATCCGTTCGACTACGTCTGTTTGTCTTCTTCATGGACTCGTTCTTCTTCCTTGCGGGATCTCAGGCAAGATGATCATACCCTCGAAATCATTTCTATCTTTGCTTGATAGTTGCTCGCTCTTTTGCTATGCCTATGCTGCGATACCTACCACTTGCTTATCATGCCTCCCACATTGTTGAACCAAGCCTCTAACCCACCTTGTCCTAGCAAACCGTTGTTTGGCTATGTTACCGCTTTGCTCAGCCCCTCTTATAGCGTTGTTAGTTGCAGGTGAAGGTTGAAGTTTGTTCCTTGTTGGAACATGGAGATGTTGTTCCTTGTTGGAACATGTTTACTTGTTGGGATATCGCAATATATCTTATTTAATTAATGCATCTATATATTTGGTAAAGGGTGGAAGGCTCAGCCTTATGCTTGGTGTTTTGTTCCACTCTTGCCGCCCTAGTTTCCGTCATATCGGTGTTATGTTCCCAGATTTTGCGTTCCTTACGCGGTTGGGTAATAATGGGAACCCCTTGACAGTCCGCCTTGAATAAAACTCCTCCAGCAATGCCCAACCTTGGTTTTACCATTTGCCACCTAGCCTTTTCTTTCCCTTGGGTTCTGCAGACTCAAGGGTCATCATTATTTTAACCCCCCTGGGCCAGTGCTCCTCTGAGTGTTGGTCCAAACTGTCAGCCGCCCGTGGCCACCAGGGGCAACTCTGGGCTGGCCTACCAGAAGTTTAGACAATCTGAGTGTGCCCTGAGAACAAGATATGTGCAGCTCCTATCGGGATTTGTCGGCACATTCGGGCGGTGTTGCTGGACTTATTTTACCATTGTCGAAATGTCTTGTAACCGGGATTCCGAGTCTGATCGGGTCTTCCCGCTAGAAGGAATATCCTTCGTTGACTGTGAGAGCTTGTGATGGGCTAAGTTGGGACACCCCTGCTGGGATTTGAACTTTCGAAAGCCATGCCCGCGGTTATGGGCAGATGGGAATTTGTTAATGACCGATTGTAACAAACCTGAAGTTGACCTTAATTAAAATACATCAACCGCGTGCGGAACCGTGATGGTCTTTTTTCGGCGGAGTCCAGGAAGTGAACACGGTGTTGGAGTTATGCTTGACGTAGGTTGTTCTAGGATCACTTCTTGATCATACTTTTATCGACCGTGCTTTGCCTTCTCTTCTCGCTCTCATTTGCGTATGTTAGCCACCATATATGCTAGTCACTTGCTGCAGCTCCACCTCTTACCTTTACCTTACCCATAAGCTTAAATAGTCTTGATCGCGAGGGTGCGAGATTGCTGAGTCCCCGTGGCTCACAGATACTTCCAAACCAGCTTGCAGGTGCCGATGAGTCCATGCAGATGATGCAACCAAGCTCAGGAGGAACTCGATGAAGATCTTGTCCTTTGCGTTGTTTCGTTCTAGTTGATCAGTAGTGGAGCCCTGTTGGGGTCGATCTGGGACCTTTGTTGCATTTGGGGTTCTTCTTTTATTTTGGTTCCGTATTCG
The DNA here is from genome assembly GCF_002162155.2 of Triticum dicoccoides. Lineage (NCBI taxonomy): Eukaryota > Viridiplantae > Streptophyta > Magnoliopsida > Poales > Poaceae > Triticum > Triticum dicoccoides. The sequence continues at coordinate 382,460,275 of NC_041382.1, read as the reverse complement.
GACCTTGATTGTATTTGGATGTTGTAATGCTTTATTCATGTATTGTGTGAAGTGGCGATTGTAAGCCAACTATGTATCTTTTCCCTTATTGTATTACATGGGTTGTTTGCGAAGGTTACCTCACTTGCGACATTGCTTTCAATGCGGTTATGCCTCTGAGTCGTGCTTCGACACATGGGAGATATAGCTGCATCGAGGGCATTACAGAATGCTAGCGATTTTCACGTTGATGTTGGTGGTTTCTGTGCGGATTTTCGAAGGCCGCTCTCCCTGGTACTGCCGCGTCCCTCTGCTCGTGCCATTGCCAACCCGGGTAGGAAGGCTCGGAAGAAACAGAGGCTGGAATCCACACCAAGACGAAGCGCAAGAATCGCCAAACATGCCGCTTCCAAGCAACAACAAGTACTTATTAGGAAGCTCTATCTTGCGCATGAGGGCGAGGCAATCTCTAAGGAGGCGCTAAGGATGTACGTGAACCTGTTCTCCCGCCCCCTCTCGGATGCACACATCGCAGCGGTGTTGGCCCTGTTCGGCTGGGAGTCGCCCCAGGCACCTCTCGTGGATGGACTAGGTGTGGTCTAGCTGCCTTGCCAGCTCGGTGGTCAGGTAGAAAATCTCTATGAATATGCAACCGTTAAAAGTGCTCGTGTGGAACCTCCATGGTCTGAATGCACGGGCAAGAAGGAATGCTTTGCTTCAGGTAGTGATGGCAGTTGTCTTCAGGAAACCAAGTTGCATGATGTATCAGTGAACATCGTTCGACAGTGCCTCGGAAATAAATATGAAAGTTTTTTCTACTTGCCGGCCGCGGGTACGCGGGATGGAATCATTGTGGCTTGGGATGAGTCCCTTACCCACCTATCTAATCCACACTATACTAATCACACGTTGACTGCACTTGTTAAGTGCCCCAAGGACGAGCAGGCTTGGTAGCTTACATGTGTCTACGACCCTCAAGAGGAAGCTGACAAGATCGAATTCTTGCAAGACTTGGTGGATATACGAGACTTACATGTGGGGCCATGGTTGGTTGCCAGGGACTTTAACTTATTGGCTCGGCAGGAGGACAAGAGCAATGCTTTGATTAACCGGAAAATGTTGGGGAGATTTAGATCGAAGTTAAATGCGCTCGAGCTCAAGGAGCTATACCTTAATGGGAGACGATATACTTGGTCCAATGAGAGGCAGAATGCCATTTAGAGAGAATTGACCACGTCTTTGTCTCAAACGAGTGGGATGAGGCATTCCCGTCCCGCCTCCTCTCCGCCCTAGGAACTGCGATCTCAGACCACTGCCCGCTCATGTTGGACATGAACACGGAGATTTGCATGCGTAAGAGATTCCGTTTTGAGGCTTTTTGGACCAAAGCAGAGGGGTTTATGGACACCGTGAATTCGGCCTGGGATTCGACACCAGCGGCGTCGAATGATTACCTCACACTTCATAACAAGCTGTGGGCCCCAGCTGTTAGTCTCCAGAGGTGGAGCGCTCGCTGGATTGGCAATGTCAAGCTTCAAATTGCTATCGCCATGGAAGTGATAAAGCAACTAGATGTTGCTATGGACACTAGGGCGCTTTCGGCTGCTGAGAGAGATCTGAGATGTGTTCTGAAAAGGAAGCTCCTTGGGCTGTGCTCACTTGAGAGATCCATCGTGAGGCAGCGGTCTCGAATGCTGCAACTACGAGAGGGAGATGGAAGCACCAGGCTGTTTCACCAACAAGCCAGCCATAGGCAACGTAAGAATGTACTCCAGTCAGTGAAGTATAACGGGATCATTTACACTGGGCAGGAGGAGGTGGCGTCAGCAGTGGACACCTACTATGGCGCGGCGTTTGGCACTACGGAGGAAAGGAGCCATACCCTAAACCTGCGGGATCTGGGGTTGCTGCATCTTGATTTATCACAGCTGGAAGAGCCGTTTTCTTCGGAGGAGGTGGAGAAAGTTATCAAGGATATGCCCCCGGATAAAGCACCGGGGCCGAATGGATTTACAAGTCAGTTCTATGCATCTTGTTGGAGCATCATTAAGGGAGACTTCATGAAGGCTATGACCTGTTTCTACAATGGGGACGTCCGAGGCCTAGCTGCGATCAACAAAGCACTGGTCACTCTCTTGACCAAGATGGACGGTGCTTTGGAGGTGGCCAATTTTAGGCCAATCAGCCTCATCCATGGGGCAATAAAGATCTTTGAGAAGGTGCTCGCTTGTAAGTTGGTGACGCAGCTGCCGAGGCTTGTGGGAAATCACCAAAGTGCTTTCGTCAAGGGTAGATCGCTACACGACAATTTCATGTTGGTCCAAAGCACGGCTCGAAGGCTTAATGCTCTAAGAATGCCCACAGTGCTGCTAAAGCTCGATATTTCGAAGGCATTCGACTCGGTGCAGTGGCCTTTCTTGGTTGAGGTGATGCAACAACTTGGCTTCGGCCCAAGGTGGTGATCGTGGATTTGTGGAATACTTGCAACTTCCTCCACAAAGATTATGGTGAATGGAGACCCCGGGGACACCATATACAATTGCAAAGGGTTGAGACAAGGTGACCCAATTTTGCCGATGCTCTTTATTCTTACGATGGAGCCACTGTAGAGGCTGTTTGACAGGGCCACAACAAGGGGCATTCTGAAACCCTTGGCCCGGAGAGGTTTGAGGAAGCGTCTCTCATTCTTTGCGGATGACGTGGTGGTGTTTATCAAGCCTACTCCGGTGGAGCTTGAGGTTAGCAAGAGCATTCTCTCCATGTTTGGGGAGGCGTCAGGATTGCGGATTAACATGAGGAAATCTGCCGCCCTCCCGATAAGATGCAACGATCAGGAAATCACCATGGCGAGTCAGGAGTTGGGCTACCCACGAGGGTCGTTTCCAATCAAATACCTGGGTCTACCTCTGACCTTAAGAAAGCAAACACCGGCTCAGTTGCAGTTCTTGGTCAATCAAATGGCTAACTGCCTGCCTAAGTGGAAGGCATCCCTTATGCCCAAAAGTGGACGGCTTACTTTGGTCCAGTCTGTGCTATGCGCCATGCCCATTCACACAATGATGGCGCTGGACCTCCCATTGAAGACCATCGCTGCGATGAACAAGGTGTGTCGAGGTTTCCTTTGGTGTAGGAGGGCCACTACCAACGGTGGAAACTGCGCTGTCGCCTGGGACTCGGTTTGTACGCCGAAATGGGCTGGTGGATTGGGACTCCCTAACCTCAGATGGCTCAATGTGGCCATGCAGGCTAGATGGCTTTGGTTGCAAAGGGTGGACACGAGCAGACCGTGGAGGGAGTTCAAGATTAGGGCTCCACCGGAAGCGAGACATTTGTTCCAGGCCGCGATAACGAGCGACGTGCACTGCGGTCTTACCATGCTCTTTTGGGAGGACCATTGGTTAGATGGCATGAGGGTGCAAGACCTTGCGCCTACGATCTATGCCATGGTTCCACCACGCGCAAAATCGTCGAGGCTTGTTACCCCGGCAGTTGAGGAAGGTTCATGGGCGCTGGACGTTGGACCGGAAATGGGCGAAGAGGCGTTGACGGAGTTCCTCTCTCTATGGCTTAGAGTGAGCATGTGGGTGCCGGTGTTGGAAATATGCCCTAGAGGCAATAATAAAATGATTATTATATTTCCTTGTTCATGATAATTGTCTATTATTCATGCTTTAATTGTATTATTTGGAAATCGTAATACATGTGTGAATACATAGACCACAATGTGTCCCTAGTGACCCTCTAGTTGACTAGCTCGTTGATCAACAGATAGTCATGGTTTCCTGGCTATGGACATGGGGATGTCATTGATAACGGGATCACATCATTAGGAGAATGATGTGATGGACAAGACCCAATCCTAAACATAGCACAGGATCGTATAGTTCGTTTGCTAGAGTTTTTCCAATGTCAAGTATCTTTTCCTTAGACCATGAGATCGTGTAACTCCCGGATACCGTAGGAATGCTTTGGGTGTACCAAACGTCACAACGTAACTGGGTGACTATAAAGGTATACTACGGGTATCTCCGAAAGTGTCTGTTGGGTTGACACGGATCAAGACTGGGATTTGTCACTCCGTATGACGGAGAGGCATCTCTGGGCCCACTCGGTAATGCATCATCACAATGAGCTCAAAGTGACCAAGTGTCTAGTCACGGGATCATGCATTACGGTACGAGTAAAGTGACTTGCCGGTAACGAGATTGAACGAGGTATTGGGATATCGACGATCGAATCTCGGGCAAGTAACGTACCGATTGACAAAGGGAATTGTATACGGGGTTTCTTGAATCCTCGACATCATGGTTCATCTGATGAGATCATCGAGGAGCATGTGGGAGCCAACATGGGTATCCAGATCCCGCTGTTGGTTATTGACCGGAGAGCAATCTCGATCATGTCTACATGTCTCCCAAACCCGTAGGGTCTACACACTTAAGGTTCGGTGACGCTAGGGTTGTAGAGATATGAATATGCAGTAACCCAAAAGTTGTTCGGAGTCCCGGATGAGATCCTGGACGTCACGAGGAGTTCCGGAATGGTCCAGAGGTGAAGAATTATATATAGGAAGTGCAGTTTCGGCCATCGGGAAAGTTTCGGGGGTCACCGGTATTGTACCGGGACCACCGGAAGGGTCCCGGGGGTCCACCGGGTGGGGCCACCCATCCCGGAAGGCCCCATGGGCCAAAGTGGGGAGGGGAACCAGCCCATAGTGGGCTGGTGCGCCCCCCTTGGCCCACCCCATGCGCCTAGGGTTGGGAACCCTAGGGTGGGGGGGCGCCCCACCTGGCTTGGGGGGCACTCCACCCCTTGGCCGCCGCCCCCCTAGGAGATCCCATCTCCGAGGGCCGGCGCACCCCCTAGGGGGCCTATATAAAAGGGGGGAGGGAGGGGGCAGCCACACCTTGAGTCTTGGCGCCTCCCTCTCCCCTGCAACACCTCTCCCTCTCGTAGTAGAACGGCGAAGCCCTGCTGCGGTGACCCCTGCATCCACCACCATGCCGTCGTGCTGCTGGATCTTCATCAACCTCTCCTTCCCCCTTGCTAGATCAAGAAGGAGGATACGTCATGCTGACCGTACGTGTGTTGAACGCGGAGGTGCCGTCCGTTCGGCGCTAGGATCTCCGGTGATTTGGATCACGTCGAGTACGACTTCCTCATCCCCGTTCTTTGAACGCTTCCGCGCGTGATCTACAAAGGTATGTAGATGCAATCCGATCACTCGTTGCTAGATGAACTCATAGATGGATCTTGGTGAAATCGTAGGAAATTTTTTGTTTTCTGCAACGTTCCCCAACAGTGGCATCATGAGCTAGGTCTATGCGTAGTTCTCTTTGCACGAGTAGAACACAATTTGTTATGGGCGTAGATGTTGTCAACTTTCTTGCCGCTACTAGTCTTATTTTGCTTCAGCGGTATTGTGGGATGAAGCGGCCCGGACCGACCTTACACGTACGCTTACGTGAGACTGGTTCCACCGACTGACATGCACTAGTTGCATAAGGTGGCTAGCGGGTGTCTGTCTCTCCCACTTTAGCTGGAGCGGATTTGATGAAAAGGGTCCTTATGAAGGGTAAATAGAAGTTGACAAATCACGTTGTGGCTATTACGTAGGTAAGAAAAAGTTCTTGCTAGAACCCTATTTGCAGCCACGTAAAACTTGCAACAACATTTAGAGGACGTCTAACTTGTTTTTGCAGCAAGTGCTTTGTGATGTGATATGGCCAAAGTTGTGATGAATGATGAATGATATATATGTGATGTATGAGATCATGTTCTTGTAATAGGAATCATGACTTGCATGTCGATGAGTATGACAACCGGCAGGAGCCATAGGAGTTGTCTTTATTTTTTGTATGACCTGCGTGTCATTGAGAAACGCCATGTAAATTACTTTACTTTATTGCTAAACGTGTTAGCCATAGTAGTAGAAGTAATAGTTGGCAAGCAACTTCATGGAGACACGATGATGGAGATCATGGTGTCATGTCGGTGACAAGATGATCAAAGGAGCTATGTGATATTGGCCATATCATGTCACTATTATTATTTGATTGCATGTGATGTTTATCATGTTTTTGCATCTTGTTTACTTAGAATGGCGGTAGTAAATAAGATGATCCCTCATAATAATTTCAAGAAAGTGTTCCCCCTAACTGTGCACCGTTGCGACAGTTTGTTGTTTCGAAGCACCATGTGATGATCGGGTGTGATAGATTCCAACGTTCACATACAACGGGTGTAAGACAGATTTACACATGCAAACACTTAGGTTGACTTGACGAGCCTAGCATGTACAGACATGGCCTCAGAACACAGAAGACCGAAAGGTCGAGCATGAGTCGTATAGAAGATACGATCAACATGAAGATGTTCACCGATGTTGACTAGTCCGTCTCACGTGATGATCGGACACGGCCTAGTTAACTCGGATCATGTTATACTTAGATGACTGGAGGGATGTCTATCTAAGTGGGAGTTCATTATAAAATTTGATTAGATGAACTTAATTATCATGAACTTAGTCTAAAATCTTTAAAATATGTCTTGTAGATCAAATGGCCCATGTTATCCTCAACTTCAACGCGTTCCTAGAGAAAACCAAGCTGAAAGACGATGGCAGCAATTATACGGACTGGGTCCGGAACCTGAGGATCATCCTCATAGCTGCCAAGAAAGAATATGTCCTACAAGCACCGCTAGATGACGCACCCGTCCCACAGAACCAAGACGTTATGAACGCTTGGCAGACACGTGCTGATGATTACTCCCTCGTTCAGTGCGGCATGCTTTACAGCTTAGAACCGGGGCTCCAAAAGCGTTTTGAGTGACACGGAGCATATGAGATGTTCGAAGAGCTGAAAATGGTTTTCCAAGCTCATGCCTGGGTCGAGAGGTATGAAGTCTCCGACAAGTTCTTCAACTGTAAGATGGAGGAAAATAGTTCTGTCAGTGAGCACATACTCACTATGTCTGGATTACATAACCGCTTAACTCAGCTGGGAGTTAATCTCCCGGATGACGCGGTCATTGACAGAATCCTTCAGTCGCTTCCACCGAGCTACAAGAGCTTTGTGATGAACTTCAATATGCAGAGGATGGAAAAGACCATTCCTGAAGTATTTGCAATGCTGAAATCAGCAGAGGTAGAAGTCAAAAAGGAACATCAAGTGTTGATGGTGAATAAAACCACTAAGTTCAAGAAAGGCAAGGGCAAGAAGAACTTCAAGAAGGACGGCAAGGGAGTTGCCGCGCCCGGTAAGCAAGCTGCCGGGAAGAAGCCAAAGAATGGACCCAAGCCCGAGACTGAGTGTTTTTATTGCAAGGGAAGTGGTCACTAGAAGCGGAACTGCCCCAAATACTTAGCGGACAAGAAGGCCGGCAAAACGAAAGGTATATGTGATATACATGTAATTGATGTGTACCTTACCAGTACTCGTAGTAGCTCCTGGGTATTTGATACCGGTGCAGTTGCTCACATTTGTAACTCAAAGCAGGAGCTGCGGAATAAACGGAGACTGGCGAACGACGAGGTGACGAGTGCGCGTCGGGAATGGTTCCAAGGTCGATGTGATCGCCGTCGGCACGCTACCTCTACATTTACCTACGGGATTAGTTTTGAACCTCAATAATTGTTATTTGGTGCCAAGTTTGAGCATGAACATTGTATCAGGATCTCGTTTAATATGAGATGGCTACTCATTTAAATTCGAGAATAATGGTTGTTCTATTTATATGAGAGATATGTTCTATGGTCATGCTCCTATGGTGAATGGTTTATTCTTAACGAATCTCGAGCGTAATGCTACACATATTCATAGTGTGAATACCAAAAGATGTAAGGTTGATAATGATAGTCCCACATACTTGTGGCACTGCCGCCTTGGTCACATAGGTGTCAAACGCATGAAGAAGCTCCATGCAGATGGACTTTTAGAGTCTCTTGATTACGAATCATTTGACACGTGCGAACCATGCCTCATGGGTAAGATGACCAAGACTCTGTTCTCAGGAACAATGGAGCGAGCAACCAACCTATTGGAAATCATACATACTGATGTGTGCAGTCCAATGAGTGTTGAGGCTCGTGGTGGCTATCGTTATGTTCTCACCCTCACTGATGACTTGAGTAGATATGGGTATATCTACTTAATGAAACACAAGTCTGAAACCTTTGAAAAGTTCAAGGAATTTCAGAGTGAGGTTGAGAATCAACGTGACAGAAAAATCAAGTTTTTGCGATCAGATCGTGGAGGAGAATACTTGAGTCACGAATTTGGTACACACTTAAGAAAATGTGGAATAGTTTCACAACTCACGCCGCCTAGAACACCTCAGCGTAATGGTGTGTCCGAACGTCATAATCGCACTCTATTGGATATGGTGCGATCTATGATGTCTCTTACCGATTTACCGCTGTCATTTTGGGGCTATGCTTTAGAGACTGCTGCATTCACTTTAAATAGGGCTCCGTCGAAATCCGTTGAGACGACACCGTGTGAATTATGGTTTGGGAAGAAGCCTAAGCTGTCGTTTCTAAAAGTCTGGGGATGCGATGCTTATGTCAAGAAACTTCAACCTGAAAAGCTCGAACCCAAGTTGGAAAAATGCGTCTTCATAGGATACCCTAAAGAAACTATTGGGTATACCTTCTACCTCAGATCCAAAGGCAAGATCTTTGTTGCCAAGAATGGATCCTTTCTAGAGAAGGAGTTTCTCTTGAAAGAAATAAGTGGGAGGAAAGTAGAACTTGATGAAGTATTACCTCTTGAACCGGAAAGTGGCGCAACTCAGGAAAATGTTCCTATGGTGCCTGCACCAATTAGAGAGGAAGTTAATGATGATGATCAAGATACTTCTGATCAAGCTCCTACTGAACTTCGAAGGTCCACAAGGACACGTTCCGCACCAGAGTGGTACGGCAACCCTATCTTGGAAATCATGTTGTTAGACAACGGTGAACCTTTGAACTATGAAGAAGCGATGGCGGGCCCGGATTCCGACAAATGGCTGGAAGCCATGAAATCCGAGATAGGATCCATGTATGAAAACGAAGTATGGACTTTGACTGACTTGCCCGATGATCGGCGAGCCATAGAAAATAAATGGATCTTTAAGAAGAAGACAGACGCGGATGGTAATGTGACCATCTATAAAGCTAGGCTTGTCGCTAAGGGTTATCGACAAGTTCAAGGGGTTGACTATGATGAGACATTCTCTCCCGTAGCAAAGCTGAAGTCCGTCCGAATCATGTTAGCAATTGCCGCATGCTATGATTATGAGATATGGCAAATGGACGTCAAAACGGCATTCCTTAATGGTTATCTTAAGGAAGAACTGTATATGATGCAGCTGGAAGGTTTTGTCGATCCTAAGAATGCTGACAAGGTGTGCAAGCTCCAACGCTCGATTTATGGGCTGGTGCAAGCATCTCGGAGTTGGAACATTCGCTTTGATGAGATGATCAAAGCGTTTGGGTTTATGCAGACTTATGGAGAAGTCTGCGTTTACAAGAAAGTGAGTGGGAGCTCTGTAGCATTTCTCATATTATATGTAGATGACATACTTTTGATGGGAAATGATATAGAGCTTTTGGACAGCATTAAGGCCTACTTGAATAAGAGTTTTTCAATGAAGGACCTTGGAGAAGCTGCTTATATATTAGGCATCAAGATCTATAGAGATAGATCAAGACGCCTCATAGGTCTTTCACAAAGCACATACCTTGATAAGATATTGAAGAAGTTCAATATGGATCAGTCTAAGAAGGGGTTCTTGCCTGTGTTGCAAGGTGTGAAATTGAGCTCAGCTCAATGTCCGACCACGGCAGAAGATATAGAAGAGATGAGTGTCATCCCCTATGCCTCAGCCATAGGTTCTATTATGTATGCCATGCTATGTACCAGACCTGATGTAAACCTTGCCGTAAGTTTGGTAGGTAGGTACCAAAGTAATCCCGGCAAGGAACACTGGACAGCGGTCAAGAATATCCTGAAGTACCTGAAAAGGACTAAGGAAATGTTTCTCGTTTATGGAGGTGACGAAGAGCTCGACGTAAAGGGTTACGTCGACGCTAGCTTCGACACAGATCTGGATGACTCTAAGTCACAAACCGGATACGTGTATATTTTGAATGGTGGGGCAGTAAGCTGGTGCAGTTGCAAGCAAAGCGTTGTGGCGGGATCTACATGTGAAGCGGAGTACATGGCAGCCTCGGAGGCAGTGCACGAAGCAGTCTGGGTGAAGGAGTTCATTACCGACCTAGGAGTCATACCCAATGCGTCGGGCCCGATTACTCTCTTCTGTGACAACACTGGAGCTATTGCCCTTGCCAAGGAGCCCAGGTTTCACAGGAAGACCAGGCATATCAAGCGTCGCTTCAACTCCATTCGTGAAAGTGTTCAAAATGGAGACATAGATATTTGTAAAGTACATACGGACCTGAATGTAGCAGATCCGTTGACTAAACCTCTCCCTAGAGCAAAACAAGATCAACACCAGAATTCCATGGGTTTCGATTCATCACAATGTAACTAAATGATTGACTCTAGTGCAAGTGGGAGACTGTTGGAAATATGCCCTAGAGGCAATAATAAAATGATTATTATATTTCCTTGTTCATGATAATTGTCTATTATTCATGCTTTAATTGTATTATCCGGAAATCGTAATACATGTGTGAATACATAGACCACAATGTGTCCCTAGTGAGCCTCTAGTTGACTAGCTCGTTGATCAACAGATAGTCATGGTTTCCTGGCTATGGACATGGGGATGTCATTGATAACGGGATCACATCATTAGGAGAATGATGTGATGGACAAGACCCATTCCTAAACATAGCACAAGATCGTATAGTTCGTTTGCTAGAGTTTTTCCAGTGTCAAGTATCTTTTCCTTAGACCATGAGATCGTGTAACTCCCGGATACCGTAGGAACGCTTTGGGTGTACCAAACGTCACAACGTAACTGGGTGACTATAAAGGTATACTACGGGTATCTCCGAAAGTGTCTGTTGGGTTGACAGGATCAACACTGGGATTTGTCACTCCGTATGACGGAGAGGTATCTCTGGGCCCACTCGGTAATGCATCATCACAATGAGCTCAAAGTGACCAAGTGTCTGGTCACGGGATCATGCATTACGGTACGAGTAAAGTGACTTGCCGGTAACGAGATTGAACGAGGTATTGGGATACCGACGATCGAATCTCGGTCAAGTAACGTACCGATTGACAAAGGGAATTGTATACGGGGTTGCTTGAATCCTCGACATCATGGTTCATCCGATGAGATCATCAAGGAGCATGTGGGAGCCAACATGGGTATCCAGATCCCGCTGTTGGTTATTGACCGGAGAGCAATCTCGGTCATGTCTACATGTCTCCCGAACCCGTAGGGTCTACACACTTAAGGTTCAGTGACGCTAGGGTTGTAGATATATGAATATGCAGTAACCCGAAAGTTGTTCGGAGTCACGGATGAGATCCTGGACGTCATGAGGAGTTCTGGAATGGTCCGAAGGTGAAGAATTATATATATGAAGTGTAGTTTCGGCCATCAGGAAAGTTTCGGGGGTCACCGGTATTGTACCGGGACCACCGGAAGGGTCCCGGGGGTCCACCGGGTGGGGCCACCCATCCCGGAAGGCCCCATGGGCCAAAGTGGGGAGGGTAACCAGCCCATAGTGGGCTGTTGCGCCCCCCTTGGCCCACTCCATGCGCCTAGGGTTGGGAACCCTAGGGTGGGGGGGGCGCCCCACCTGGCTTGGGGGGCACTCCACCCCTTGGCCGCCGCCCCCCCCTAGGAGATCCCATCTCCTAGGGCCGGCGCACCCCCTAGGGGGCCTATATAAAAGGGGGGAGGGAGGGGGCAGCCACACCTTGAGTCTTGGCGCCTCCCTCTCCCCTGCAACACCTCTCCCTCTCGTAGTAGAACGGCGAAGCCCTGCTGCGGTGACCCCTGCATCCACCACCACGCCGTCGTGCTGCTGGATCTTCATCAACCTCTCCTTCTTCCTTGCTGGATCAAGAAGGAGGAGACGTCACGCTGACCGTACGTGTGTTGAACGCGGAGGTGCCGTCCGTTCGGCGCTAGGATCTCCGGTGATTTGGATCACGTCGAGTACGACTTCCTCATCCCCGTTCTTTGAACGCTTCCGCGCGTGATCTACAAAGGTATGTAGATGCAATCCGATCACTCGTTGCTAGATGAACTCATAGATGGATCTTGGTGAAATCGTAGGAATTTTTTTGTTTTCTGCAACGTTCCCAACAGCCGGACATGGGCGTACCAGATAAGATATCTTGGGCTTGGGAGAAGAATGGCAACTATTCAGTGCAGTCGGCTTATGCGGCAAATTTTGGGGCCGTACGGTGGAGCCAATGGCGGAGATGACTTGGACCTCCAGGGCGCCCGCCACTTGCAAATTCTTCACATGGCTGGCCCTTCGAGACCGGTGTTGGACCTCAGATAGACTTGCGAGGAGAGGGCTGCCGCATCAGGATGCTTGCCCCCTGTGCGACCAGGAGGACGAAACAATCAACCACGTGCTTCTTACGTGCGTGTTTGCTAGATCAACATGGGCAGTGGTTTGTGAGGCGTTGGGGAAGCCGGAGTGGACGCCGACGGTTCAGGACTCCCTACACACTTGGCTTCGGGATAAGCAGGGGCCATCCAACCTACGGCGCAAGGATCTTCATACCATCTTCATACTTACGCTCTGGGAACTGTGGAAGCATCGTAACGCTATTGTTTTCGACGAAGCATCAGCGTCGAGGGAGGTGCTTCTAGGTAGAGTTCGTACTGAAGGTTTGTCCTGGTCGGTAGCCGGGAAGTTTAAGGGGAATGTCGACCCTTTCTTCCATAGATTGCATAGGTGGATGAGTAGTGAGGAGTAAATGTAAGAATCTTGTATGATCTTGCTGGAGGCATTCTTTTGCCTTTCTTCTTTAATATATAATATGCACACTCGTGCATATTCGAGAGAGAAAAAACTACACATACACCACCGACATAGGAAACCACCGCCTCCTCCTCCGTGACACTGCTGCCATCCTTCCGCCGGTGGCAGTGCATCACTTGCTACACGCGCCGTTGCGGCAGTGACTGCTTATGCTGCTATTGTGTACAGGTACCCAAGGTTCGCCGGTGCATCTATTTTTTTCCCTATGTGGCGACCTGAACGGAAGGTGGTGGATCTGGGATGCGGGCGCAAGGAAGGCTTGAAAGCCACCGACTAGATGGCCATGGGCGGCCACGGAAGGTTTGAAACCTGCTATGGCATAATTTTATGCAACCTGCATGAAGAATGTAGGAGCTATCAATGTGGTCGTTCCATCAGCAACAAGTATGTGCTAGATAGCACATAATTTGAAATTCTTGATGGAGTTGATTGACCACAACTTTGACTCCCGCAGTGTTGCATACTCCTTGGAGTTGACTGGTGGCGTTTCTAGGTTATTACTATCATGAAGATGAGAGGAACATCGAGGAAAATCCTTTCCCTAAAAAAATGGATGGGAGGAATATCCTGGTCTATGATTTCATGATGAATAGGACCCTGAGAGAGCATGACATGCACATTAGTTGGACTAGCATCCTACAGGGTTAGTGTATTATGTAAATTCAAATAGTGTGAGTTGCTTCCTCTCGCTAGGTTTATAAACATCCCTCGAATTTTGTCCTTAATTTTAACCTAAAATTTTGCTAATAATTTGTGATTCATATGTCAAAAGTATATCATTAACAAGGCAGTTGTTTTGCAGGGTGAAGCAGTGAATGATACCCCGTTAATTCTATTTGAATTCGGCTACAATGGCAATGTGTTTAGTCTGGCCTGGAGTGAGCGCTCCATACATGTGTGTCGGTGGCACTCAGAGATTGGTTGGGCCGCCCTTGTGAGGGGGTGTGGGGAGTGGCGAGCTCGAGTTAGGCCAAGCTCTTGAGCAGGTGCGGAGATGAGTTGCACAAGAGAAACATCGATGAGATGAACCCAAACCTTTTTTCTAATATGAATTATCCTCCCTTCTTAGAAAAAACATGTTTTGAGTAAGGTTATCTTTATTGTAGACGTATATTGACAATTAATCAAGTATCGTCATCATTGCATGTTTATTGTGTGGAATGTGCGTCCCAATGTTGACAGAATGTATAAAAAGATTGTCTTGGAATTATTATTTTCTTGCGAAGATATTGCCCTGAATTCACATTTCTCATCAAAAATTTAGTATCCATTTTCGTTGTTCTTATTTGCGACATGTACAACTCATTAATAATCTAAGGGGGTGCCCTACCGGAGAATATTATGATAGTTGGACAAGAAACTAGCTCGATACTGTCGTGCAAGGCAGAGGTGAGGAAATAGGAGATAAAAGCATGCGTGGTGGGAGAAGGAAGTGGAGTGTCGCATGGTAACTCGGACAGGTAGTGTGGAAGAAAGATGAAGACAGATGCGTGTACCTACCAGATCATGACCATGAGATATCATCCCATAAAAATAACCTTTGACTCTCATGTCACATGAATTTTCTATTTGTATATATATTTTATTAGTCTTTGGCAACGCACGGACACTTAGCTAGTTACTACTACTTGTATACATGCAATACAATGCACATTAATATTAGGCAACATATTAATTGACAAGATATAAATTGCATGTCACTATTAGGTAGGATATAATTTCTTGGTTAATTCTAAAGTTGATATTACGCATGATGCTAATTAGTGGAGGGTGCTAAACATGTTTAACGCTAAACACTGGAGCGATGAAGATCGTTGGATATAGATGTGGTTGAATTGGTGAGATTTGTTACCCTGCAAAAAAGAAAGAATTGGTGAGATTTGTTGGATCTTCACAACTCGTCTTTTTTAAGAAAAACAATTACAATCAACCGGCAGATCAAGTGGAGAGTTCTGCAACTCGCCTAGCCGTTAGATACGAGTTTAATCGGAGATGCACAACCTTTAATCAGCTGGCTCCACCGTTGGACGTGTGCCTGTGTCATCTTTGATGTTTTTTCTGCAACATTGTATGTGTTGCAAAAGTCCTTTCTGGACGTGTGCCTCTACCATCTTAGATATTTTTTCTACAACATCATACGTGATAATTTTTCTACAACATTGTGTGTGATATTTTTTCTACAACATCATATGTGTTGCAGAAGTCCTTCCACAATAAAACCCACGTTTCAAAAAAGTTGAGACGTAAAATAATTTCTCTGCAACATTTTTGTTGCAGAAGTCCATCCGCAACTACACCATGTTACAAAAAAGTTGAGACGATTTTTTCTACAACATCCATGCTGCAAAGGTCCTTCCGCAACAGACGCTCATGTTTCAAAAAAGTTAAGAAAAGTAAAATACTTTGCATCCAAACCACTATTGCAAATGTTTCTGCAACAAGAGGTGTGTTGCAAATGTTTCTACAACACTCACTTTGTTGCAATGGCGAGGAAGGAGCCAAGCCGCTCGATGACCCCGAATCAAACGGTTGTGCAGGCGTCCACCGTCCGACACATAGTGTTGCCCATAAATTAAACATCCCAGAACTAATTAGACGCCATGAAATGCATCAATCACCAACCAGATTGATAACAATTAAACATCCCAGAACTAATTAGACGCCATGAAATGCATCAATCACCAACCAGATTGATAACACACAACACAATTTACAGTTTGAACCACATCATATACATGTTCTCACGACAACAGAAACACAAAACGGACATAGCAGAATTCTCGGGGAAAAAAACTCAGCTAATAATAGGATTATAGAGAAACGAGAATCCTTTTGGGAAGTTCTCGCTGACTTAACTTGACAGGACTAGTACCCAAAACTTAATCAGAACATGCTTACTGCGACACACCGAGCCACTTCGAGAAGACATCAAACTCAGTGTAGTCACTGTCGGATATCATGGTCTCGTACCATGCTTTGCCAGCAGCCTTGACCTTGGCAGCTTCCTCCTAAAAAGAGGACAGAGGTGGACTGTTAGCACAATATCAAAGATAGGGCAAGCATACATGTTATACATCATTACAATTACAACTAGAAAAGAAATATTTCACAGAAATGCTGGGCAAGTTCCTTCTACAAAACTAACATTGTCATACATCATTACAATTATCCATAATTTACTGAAGTGCAAAAAGATGTAGTTAGCATACATTGCCAAGGTCATAAATAGAGCTACTAACAGACAACAGAAGTAAATGACATACAGAAAACATGAGCAGAGCCGACTTACTAATTAACAAGTTTCTCTAGTTTAGAACTGACATACAGAAAACACGGCTTTAGTTTGTAGGGCAAGCATACATGTTAAGCATGCAGATATCACAGGGAACAAATTAACAATCCAGTATGTATATTTAGCTATATTATGCTATGAACTTCTAAATCAACAGTTCATGAAAAATAGCTCACGGCAAATTTCTTTCATACAGAAAAAGACAATGATCGCAAGCAAGGAGTAAAGAGATATATACCGGGCTAAGCCTGGTCCTCTTGGAAGCAATCTTCTCCTTCCTTGCCTTCATGCGAGCAGCTTCCACGAGGGTAGCCATCCTGCGGGCAGTGCCAAAGTAGGGGTTCAGCTTGAGCACTGCAGCCACATTCTTGAGCGGGTTCCTCCTCTTCTTCCTGAGCTTTATCTCCTTGTTGGTTGGCTTAACGACAGACTGCACCTCATCAGAGTTGATGATCCTGCCAAGGTCAGCGTTGGTCATCTTGGGCCTTGGCAGAAAGAAGCCATTCCTCTGTGAAGGCGCATCAAAGGTGCCATACACCTCCTCCAACTTCTTGAATGCGATTTGCTGTCCTGTAAGAAGCAAAGGGGACCTCCTCCAACAACAACTCTGCATGGCTCCTCTTCCCTCTCTCCCTCCCCACCCTTCCTCCCCTTCTCCTCCTCGGCTCGGCAGATCTGCGCCCCGCCCTTCCCCGGTGACTGGCGTCCGGTCGCCCTCACCTTCAGGTGTAGCTCCCCCTTCCCTATCCTCCCCTGTTTCTTCGCAGGTGGATCCCTCCCCTTCCCTCTCTTCGCTGCCGGTTCTTGGATCTCGTTTTTGGGCGTTGTTGTCGAATGAGGAGGACTCGCGGTCTCTGCCTTCCTCCCCCGGTGGTGCGGTGGCCTGCGCTGGGGAGGTGGCGGTCGCCTGCGCCGCCCCTCGCCCTCGTAAGTTTGCCCCCGGGGGTCGGGGCCGGCCGTTGGGGGTGTCTCCGTCGGCCGACGGCTGGTTCCGGGTCTCGCGGCGTCGGCGTAGATCTGGTAAGTTTGCGTCCACGTCTCCTGCGCTTGGTGTCTTGGGTCGTGCTCCTGATGGGGAGCTTGGAGGCTCTCCATCTCCCTCTCCGTCTCCGGCTGCGGGGGCTCCGTCGCCGGCGGTGGTGGCGGCGGGGCCGCTGGTCGCTCCGTGTACCCTAGATCCAGATCTCTGTGTAGTGGCCGCCGGTTCGCGGGCCAGCTCCCCGTGTGGGCCTGCTGGGCCTGTCGGGACGGTGCTGGCTAGTGGGCCTTCCCCCCTCCCTCTCTTCGGTTATCGATTTCCCCCCGCTGGTTTCTCTAGGCCCAGGTGGGCCCCCCGCCCGGTTACTGGCTCCCCGTCCCTCTCCGGCCCACTTGGCGAGCCGGGCCCAGGGGGGCACGGCTCGCTCGGGCTATTTATGGATCCCTCGCGGCTCGATACCCCCCCTGCTAGGGTTTACTGCGTCCGCCGCTGACTTGCGCCGCTATCGTCTTCCCATCCGTCGCATCATCAGATCCCCCCCACCTCCACCCCTCCTTCTTCCTTTTGCTGCGGTGATCTCCATGGACAAATCTAGGGGTTCTTCCTGCGAGGCGCTTTCTGGTTGCAAACGGCGCCGCGAGGATTCCCCCGCCTCCGCGGTGGAGCTGGAGCTTGAGGCTTCGCTCCGCTCCAAGCTGGAGTCGGAGCAAGCGGCGCGCGAGCAGGCGGCTCGTGCCCGCGAGGCCTGGGCTCCGGGTCCGGAGCGGGTGAAGGAGGGTGTGACTGGATCTGGCTTGCAGGGCTCTGGGTCTGGTCCCTCTCCTTCCCCGGTGGTGGACCCGTGGGAGGCGGCGGTGGCTTCTGGCGGTGGGATGTCTTCGTCCTCGGCTTCCCTCCCGGCTCCGAGGGTTGGGCGTGGTCCGTCGGCCCCGTCTCGGCCCCTACCTCCCCCTCCTCCTCGCTCGTTTGGGGCCGGATCTGGTTTTCGTCCGCCGCCTCGATCCTTCGCGGGGCCGGCGCGTCGGCCGCCCGGTTCGGCTTCTGGGGATGGGATCCTTCCCCCTCCCCAATTGCAGCAGCAACCCCGCCCCTCTCCCTCTTCCCACAGCAACCCCTCGGCGCTTACCTGCTTCGCTTGCCACAGACCGGGCCACTTTCAGTCTCGCTGCACCAATCCACCATTCTGCTTGAATTGTCGCTCTGATGGTCACCTCACGGTCAATTGCATGGATAGACAGAAACCTCCCGCGGTCATCCAGTTTGGTCTGGGTCTTCCTGGCTGCTCCTTCTTCGCTTTTGATGGTGACCTGCCTGTTCGGGAGGTGGCTCCTTCGCTGTCCAATGCGGCTATTGTCTCTGTCAAAGACCAAAAGATCTCCCCCCAAACTCTGCTGGAAGGGCTTCGCATCTGGGATGTGGCTAGTTGGGACTGGCAAGTTGTGCAGCTGTCAGAGTTTGACTTCTCTGTGGTGTTCCCCTCCAAAGATTGC
Source organism: Triticum dicoccoides (assembly GCF_002162155.2). Lineage (NCBI taxonomy): Eukaryota > Viridiplantae > Streptophyta > Magnoliopsida > Poales > Poaceae > Triticum > Triticum dicoccoides. The sequence goes on along the minus strand of NC_041382.1, from coordinate 382,441,568 downwards.
CTGCGAATGATTGCTTCCTGCACCAGCTTCACCTTACCTCTTAATCAACTGGTGGTTTCTGTCAAAGCGGCTGCATCCAACGGTACTGCTGTTGGTCCTTTGTCTCAAGTGTGGGTGTTGATTGAAGATCTACCTGCTAGTCTGCGCTCGTCTGTTTTCCTCATGTCCTTTGGGGTTTTGATTGGGAAACCCATCGAGGTGGATGAGGAGTCTTTGAACAAGGTTGGTCCTGCTCGGTTGAAGGTCTGGTGTGTTGATCTTGATCGGGTGCATGGCTTCATTGATGTCTATCCCTCTCCCAATGGCATCAGGTTGCGGGTGCGGGTGGAGGGGGCGACGGTGGCTGATCCACCTTCCCCCCTCCTCCTGCTAACCCTTCAGATAAACATGACAAGGAAGGGGATGGTTCTTTTGGTGGCCCCAATCAGAGTTTTGGGTCTAATCTCCGCTTCACTCAATCTGAATGGGATAGCCTGGCAGACTCAGAACGTGAGATGTTTCATTCTCAAGTGCCTGCTGGTGATGCTCCTCGTGAAGATGTAGTGATTCCCCCTTCAGTCCAGATGGCCCCCTTTGCTGCTGCTGATCTGCCTAAAGCTCTGCCCTGCTCGGCTACTCCTGTGTCTGCTGCATGCTCCAACCTCCCGGCTCGCCCTATCTCCCCCACTCGTTCGGGTATTTAAGATCTCCCTGGCTCTCCTGCTCGTGATATGATGGAATCACAACACCCCTCGAAGAAGAAATCCTCAGTTCGCAAGTACTCGGCTAAGAGCCGGACCTCCTCGGGCTCGAAGCAATCTATGACGGGGATCTGTCGGCGTCTTGATCATGATCTGGGCTCCATGTCCCGCTCGGGCCCCCACGCTGGCTCTCCTGCTGCGCGGTCGCCTGCTATCCGCTCTCCGGTGTCCACGGCCCGCAAAGGTAGGCGGGTTTCGCATTCTGGTGGCTCGATTCTGGAAAGGGCAGAGAAGCGGGCTGCGGCGAAGGACCTCCCTCCCCCAGGTACCTCCCCATCCCCATCGGTCGCTGTTTCTCCGGTTCGGGTGGTTTTACCTTCGGTGTCTGATGATCATCTTTTAAACATTATGTCGGACGTGGGTTTGGTGGTTGATACTTCTGTTGGCTCTCCCAGTTCGCTCCTTGCTATTATTCGGGCTAATGAATTGGCCCAAGCTACCATTGCGAAAGCCAAAGAGGCTGTTGCCTCGCGGGTGGCGGATGCTGGTTGTGTTGTGGGGGAGGCTTCGGGTGCTGGTAGTGGCCAGCCCTCATCCTCATCCTGCCTTGCTAAGAGGGGTACTAATAAACGATCTAAAACCTGTGTGGCCCCCAGCAGGTCGAGCCTCCGTATCAAGAACCTTTCGTATAAATGAGGGCCTTATTCTGGAATATTAGAGGGTTCGGTGCTAGGGGGCGCCGTGACCAACTGAAAGATTTGGTTCGTTCTAACTCTATTGACTTTGTGGGGCTGGTTGAAACGTTTAAGGATTCCTTTACCCCCAGTGAGCTTTCTGCTATCGTGGGTATGGATAGATTTCAGTGGCAATCTTTACCGGCTTCGGGCCACTCTGGTGGGATTCTGATCGGTTCTAATAAGGATATTTTTGACTTTGTTGCTTTTGATCATGGGTTTTATTGGGCTAGTGTTGTTCTCTCGCATAGATCTATGAATGCCCTCTGTGAATTTATAGTTGTTTATGGGCCCGCGGATCACTCCTTTTCGCACCTTTTCCTTGATGAACTTTCGATCAAGCTTGAGTCCTGTTCTCTCCCGACGGTGATTGGGGGAGACTTTAATCTTCTGCGATGCCCTCTTGACAAGAATAATGATAATTTTTCCTGGTCTTTAGCCAATGCTTTTAACGACTTTATTAGTGTCAACGCCATTCGGGAGCTTCCTCGGGGGGAGCCCGCTTTACTTGGTCTAATCATCAGGCGAACCCTATCAGATCCGTGCTTGATCGTGTCTTCCTATGTCCCAGTTGGGATGCCTTGTTTCCTAGGTCCTCTCTTGTAGCTAAATGTATTGTGGGGTTAGACCACACCCCCTTGATTCTGGATGATGGTTCCATTCGCAATAGACCTCCGACTAGATTTCAGTTTGATGCTTCTTGGATGTCTGTTGATGGCTTTGTTGACATAGTTGCGGCGAAAATCTCCCAATCCCTCTCTCACAACCCCCGCTCTTTTGGCCCTCTGGATGATTGGCAGTCATGTGCCTATGCTTTACGAAAATTTCTTAGAGGCTGGTCGCGTAACCGTGCGGCGGAGGATCGCCGCTCCAAAGCCTTCCTTGAAAATCAGATCCTGGAGCTGGATCGTACTACGGACTCTATTGGGCTCTCGGATGATGGTTGGGCTGTTCGCTATAATCTGGAGGCCGCTCTTCTGCAGCTGCATCATCAGGCTGAGATTTACCGGCGTCAGAGGGGCACCCTCAATTGGACTCTCAAAGGAGACGCTCCTACTGCTTATTTCTTTGCGATTGCAAACGGTAGGCGTAGGCGTTGTGAGATTAATAGCCTATTGATTAATGGTATGCGCTCTACAGACCAATCTGTGATTATGGCTCACGTGGTGGACTTCTTTTCGCTCTGTTAGGGGCTAAACCTCCATCGGGCCTGTCCATCTCCCCCCACCTCTGGAGTTCTGGTCTTAAAATTTCTCCTGAGGAGAATGCTTCCTTGATGATTCCGCTCTCCGATCAGGAAATCTGGGATGTGGTTAATTCTGCCAATACTAATGCTGCTTCCGGGCCTGATGGCTTCTCCATCCCTTTCTTTCGGAAATTTTGGCCCCAGTTGAAACAGTTGGTGTGTAACGTTATTCAGGGTTTTTGTCTTGGTACTGTCGACATCTCTCGCCTGAACTATGTTGTTATATCCCTGATCCCTAAGGTTAAGGGTGCTGATGTCATTTCCCAATTCCGGCCTATAGCGTTGATTAACAACTTTGCCAAGTTCCCTTCCAAAGGATTTGCGAACCGGCTGTCTCCGGTAGCTCACAGAGTTATTAGTCCCTTCCAATCTGCTTTTATCAAAGGGCGCTTTATTTTAGATGGCATTCTCTCCCTTCATGAGATAGTTCATGACCTCCATGTGCGGAAATCCAAAGCTATCATTCTCAAACTAGACTTCGAAAAAGCGTATGACTCGGTTAGCTGGTCTTTTCTCAGGCAGATTCTTCTTGCCAAAGGTTTCGACGGTGCCTATGTTCACCGTATCATGCAGTTGGTCTCGGGTGGCCACACTGCAGTTGTTGTAAATGGCGCTATTAGCAACTTCTTTGCGAATGGGAGGGGCCTCCGCCAAGGGGATCCGGCCTCCCCTGTTCTTTTCAACTTTGTGGCTGACGCTTTCTCCTGTATGCTCTCCAAAGCGGCTCGATGTGGACACATTATTCCTGTGGTCTCTCACCTACTTCCGGAAGGGGTCTCTCATTTGCAATATGCGGATGACACAATCATCTTGGTAGAGTTGGACAATGCCTGTATTGCCAATCTGAAATTTATTCTGTTGTGCTTCGAAGCTGTTTCTGGTCTTAAGATCAATTTCGCCAAGAGTGAGGTTATGGTGACGGGGGTTGACCGGGCGGAGGCCTTGCGGGTGGCCAGACTCCTCAACTGCTCCTTAGGTTCCTTTCCTTTCAAATATTTAGGTCTTCCTATCTCTCCTGGTCTGCTTCACGCGAAAGACTTCGCTCCGGTGGTTGCTAAAGTGGGGAATAGGGTGCTTCCTTGGAGGGGTAGGTATAATACCAATGCTGGCAAAGTGGCTCTAATCAATTCTTGCTTATCCTCTCTCCCGTTGTTCCTTATGGGCTTTTACCGTCTCACGGATGGTGTGCATGCTGGCTTCGACAAACATAGGGGTGGCTTTTATTGGAATTCTGCAGATAACAAAAGGAAGTATAGGTTGGTTAAGTGGCAGCTTATGTGCAAGCCTAAAAACCTTGGGGGGTTAGGCATTATTAATACTCGGGTGATGAATATTTGTCTGCTCATTAAGTGGTGGTGGAAAATTATGACGGTTGGGGCCGATGTGCTGTGGTTTTCGATTCTTAAGGCTAAATATTTTCCTAACTCCAACCCTATGTTTGCCCCTGCGCGGCGTGGTTCGCAGTTTTGGAAAGCCCTTGTTAAAGTTCGGCCGATTTTTTTGGAGCACGTAAAGTTTTGTGTGGGTAATGGGTCTGCTGTTCGTTTTTGGTTAGATTGGTGGTCCGGGGATGCTCCCCTGGCTGTTAGCTTTCCGGTTCTGTTCTCTTATTGCCCCAATCCGCAAATCTCCATCGCGGAGGTGGCTGCTAATAATTGGGACTTGGCTTTTCGTCGGGCCCTGTCTCCTGAAGAGTTGGAAGAATGGCAAAGTCTTTCTGCCCTCTTCCCTGTGCTCTTGGAGGAGGCTGACTCTGTGGTTTGGCCACTTACGGCCTCTGGGCTATTCTCGGTCAAATCGTTGTATTCTAGACTCATTGGTGGTACTACTTCGGCTCGCTTCTCTTGTATTTGGAAATCTAAGGTCCCTCCTAAGATTAAGGTTTTCCTCTGGCAAGCCTTCCGAGGTCGCCTTCCTTCTGCTGATCAGATCAAAAAACGCAATGGGCCGGGCTCGGAATTCTGTAACTTGTGTGGGGCTTTGGAAAACTCTAATCACATCTTTTTCAACTGTGTTCTTGCCAAATTAGTTTGGTCTTGCGTAAGATCATGGCTTCGGGTCTTCTGGGATCCCTCCTCTTTCGCAGACACTAGAACGTTCTTTTCAAATCATGTATATTCTTGCAGCAGTGGAGATTATTGACTAAGGAGCCAGATCGGGACGCCCTGGACCTGCTCATCGCCAAAATTCGGGCTTCAGCCTCTCAGATCTCCGGGACGAATCATGGCGTATAAGCCTGGTGCTGTAGTTTGCGGGATTAGGTCTCCTCTCCCCGGCCTGCGTGCCGTGTTTAGCAGCTGCCTGTTTCGTTAGGAATTTGGGCCTATTTAACTTCTCTTTCTGTTTCTGAGACTGTGTGAACCTTGGGTATTCGTGACGCTGCCACATGGCTTTATTTATAAAGTCGGGCTTTGGCCTTTTCTCTAAAAAAAAAAACTTCTTGAATGCAGTCTCCGTCCAGATTACAAACCGCCCAAGGTGGCCACCAGGGGCAAGGTCGAGAAGGTTGAGGCGCTCAACGTTGGCGACATCCACACCAGGCAGGTTGCGGAAGGCCTTGACGATCTTCGATCCCTCAGTGCCGTAGACAACGAGAGGCCCCTTGCGGTTGATGTATCGGCGGTTGCGCATCTTACCCTTGCCAGTTCGGATGCCAACAGAGTCCTGGGCCTTCTCAGCATCAGCATAGGCACCGGTCTGCTTCAGGATCTTGATGGCCTGAGAACTCTTCTCGATGGACTCCGCCGAGTCAGAAATGACAAGGGGCATCTCAGGGACGGTTTCGATGCGGTGACCGCGGGCGAGGACAAGGGCTGGGACGGCGGTGGCGGCGAGGGCGGAGGTGACGGCGACACGTCGCATGTGGACGTTGACGCGGCGGTGCCACTTGCGCCAGGTCTTGGTGGGTGCGAACATACGTCCCCCACAGCACATGTTGCCGAAGGCCCCCTGGCCAGCGCGGTGTGTTCCGCCTCCAGGGAAACGAGGAATACGTGACACCGCACGCCCCGTGCCCCAAGACTCGGCCGAGGTCTGGTGTCCGGCGCGACGGGAGACGGCGTAGGGCTGGCGCTTGTTGCAGGAGAGCAACCTGTGGGCTGAGCGGACAACGTCGGGGCGGATCGGCGAGCGGAAGACCTCGGCAAGGGCGAGGCCGGCGCAGTCGGTGGTCATGTCACCCTCCAGGGCCTTCACCGAGACGATGGGGCGGGTGTTGGTTGCCATGGCGGCTGCTGCTAGCAGGGGGCTGGGTGGCGCGGCGAGGGAATTGGGGCGGTCGCGCGATGGAGAGGGCTTATATATGTGGGATCGCTTAGGGTTTGGGTGTTGCCGTGTTCGTTGGGTTTAGCGAGGCAAGATCTAGGCCGTCGGTTCGGAGTGGGCCGGTCTTAGCGTTACTTTCATTTCATTTGACATGTTGATCATTTAACGTGCGCATGCTCAGATCATTCGCCCATTCTCATCTAAGAAAAAGATCATTCACTCATTTTGGTCAGACTAAATACTTTGGAAGCTCCTTCTGACATTGTTGTCAGCAAACTCATAGACGATATAAATCTATTTTGATTTTCAATAAATCTATTTTGATACTTGATCTTAGCGTTACTTTCACTAGTTGACCCGTTGCGCCAAATGGCGCAGAGACCCGCTAAAGCCATGTTGTCGATGAAAATAATTTCATTTTGCAAGGACCTATTCGATATCAATAGTAGAAAGTTCTTTTTTTTAAACCATGGCATATTGGAAATATGGTTATTACACTGCGAAATCCGAGTTTGAAAAAAAATGTATAACATGTACAGACCAAGCATTATTTTAGTTGAAAATATGGTTATCATGGACCCGTTGTGCGTGCCAAATCATGCTAAATTCATGTGTGCAATGAAAAAAATATCCATTGTTTAATCTCCTCTAATAAGAAACATGGTGGACTGTTGTCTACAATAAGATGTATATACATACTTTAATTTGATAGCACAGACCCAATTTGGAATCATGTATGCAAATGGCAGAGACCCACCAACACGTGTGCTTTGAAATAAAATCCATGTATCAATAGACTTGTTCATGGACAGGCATGCATGCCAACTTAAACGCCCGTGTGTACATTTATTTATTTACTTTTGTACGGGATAAGAGTTGGGTAAATGTAGGCGAGTATAGGTTGATAGTTCTGACATTTTTTAGTTGTTTTCGTCATCATCGGTGGAGGAAATATCAGTTACTCTTTGGGAGCTTTGCCTTTTCCATACTCTAATGCACCTGCATATTGGTTGGTTGTCTGAATGTTCGGAGTTTATGCTTGATCTCACTTGACGTACGGGTGGTATATTAATCTAGTCTTTGTGTTGCGGAAGAAAGACAGGGCGCAAGCTGTTTTAAGTTAGGTGAACATTGCACACCACCACAAGTTAGGTCACTTATGGTAACAGGTATTTAGGTTCACATTTTAAAATGTCTTAGCAGGAACTGATGTCACTGAAACAACTTGAAAACTATTCGATACATCCAAAAGTTTTGCAAAATCGGACAATTTCCAAACAATAAAGCGCCATTTCAGCACAGGTTCTAAAGACTACATGTAACAGGCAGTTTTCCATCCTGCATTAGCAAGTACTGCCTCCATCAAGGCCTGAAAAAAGAAGAATGGGGTATTTATCTGTGAATCTGAATCGGAGAAGAAAAGAGTCGACTGCCATACAAAACTTCCTTCTCTAAGACTTGATATCTACTCCCTCCGTTCCAAATTACTCGTCGTGGTTTTAGTTCAAATTTGAACTAAAACCACGACGAGTAATTTGGAACGGAGGGAGTACAATGCAAGCGGAAAATTAGTTCAATAAAAGAAAACTATAGTGAATACTCCCTCCGGTCCTTTTTACTCTGCATATTAGGTTTGCCTGAAGTCAATCTCATCCAACTTTGACCAAGTTTATACAAAAAATTATTAACATTCACATAACAACACATTTATTATTAGATTTATCTCAGAATATATTTTCATATTATATTTATTAGATGTTATAGATGTTAATATTTTCTAATATAAATTTGGTCAAACTTAGAAAACTTTGACTTCAGACAAAGGTAATGTGCGGAGTCAAAAGGACCGGAGGGAGTACAATAGTAAAAAGTGTACGAAGAAGTCCCAAGAAAAAATAATCAAATCCTTTCATATTTTTATTTGTTTGCGGGGTAAAACCTTTCATATTACAATGTGTTGAAGATTTTCCCAACAATTAGATCAGCCATATACACAAGAGAGTCAATTGCCCATTCACTGGTCACCAAAAGAACAACAATTTAAGGAGCATAAGTTGACTAATTACAACTGCAGATAAGTTGACTACAAACCTTCCTGGCTATTACTATAGTAATCAATCAGCAACTCTAAGTACGGTAACAAAGCAAGTCTCCCGATTCTAATAACAACAACACTAAATTGCAAAGGCTTGTGTTACATTAATTTATCCCATTGTGCGCATGAAACAAATTGAACTGCTAGATATATTTTTCCAATCGACTATCGTATGAATTCCTCAACTTTTATTTGGAGATTTTGAAGTAGCAAAGTATTCCCACAACTTACAAAATTGGAAAGATCAAGGCTTTTGCTGAGATGGGAGCATTCATATGACATGTTAGTCTTCAAAATTGATCTCTAACTAAAAAAAGAGCTTGCTGAACTGAAAACATGCACAACTTCCGTCAGGAATGTGATAGTGGTTTAGAAACCTGATCCACTAGATGATTTAACCAGAACTGAAAGCAAACAATCTTATACATGAATACCTATATGGTTGTAATCAGAACTAAAACACATTATTTTAAACATGGGCGGGAAAGTATAAATGAGTGCAGTATTTGGGAGATTATGATGATGTACTAAACATAAATGTAACCAGTCAGCTTCTATAGGGAATGCAAATACTCATGGAATAAAAAAACAGAGCACATCTTTGCAGAAATAAGGTACATGTTTCCTTACCTGTAGGCAAAATGCAGCATACTATTTTATTTCTTGCATGCCTTAGCATCCTGTAAAAATAAAATAAGAAGTCATGTTAGATGGTCTGTGAAAGCGGATACATGAATGGTACTGACATGATATATTTTCTGCCTGCTAGCAAATTTATTAAGCAAGATCATCAAATATTTCTTTATAGACCACATGTGAGTTTTGCCATCATTTTCAGGAGAGTTATTTTCAAATTTGTAATCTCAGGACTGACCAAGAGATACTCACATTAGTCAAAATAGGAATCCTAGGCGCTAAATTTGAGATGTCCATGATTACTCCAACGTAGTAACCAACTCATACTCTGTAAACTAAGTTTTTTTAAATACTTCAAAAAGAAGTGTACATGCAAGAATGTGTCTTTCATGGGTATGTTTACTTTTTCTAAAAGTGTATTCAAATGGGAGTAGTATGTAAAAAGGCTGAAGACTAATAATGTGGTATGCATATATCATAACTATTATGAATACACCGATAGGTGTAGAGAAGGCTGAATTGAAATGGCCGCAAATTTCCTCCAGCCACGAATGTAGCCATACCCATGATATCCAAAGAGCACCTTCTAGTTCTTGGTGAATACCTTGCGCGCGGTGGGGTCACAACCACTCTAGAAGAGAGTGGCAGCTAGGCGGGGCAGAGTAAGACCTGAGAGAGGGCTGCAGAGTGAAAGGAAGAGCAGAGTGGTGATTGTAGACTGATGATTATGAATAGAAACATACAAATCTAATAGATTTGACAAATCTAATTGATTTGTTATACTTATCCAATTTGTACATTTTGTAATATAATTTGGCACTAATTCCATTACACCATCTAGCATCATCTAGGATTTTAGCACCTCTAGCTCTAGTAGTCTAACAGAGCATAGAACTGAAAATAAATACTCAATTCAGGAAGTTTTTATGAACTGTACGCCACATAAGCAATGCCCTATGTGCTTGCAATCCGACAGCCATGTGATTTTCCCATTCTTCCAAAAGACCGTCGGTGCATCATTTTCACATAAAACTTGCACGCCCAGGCATTTTGTGCACAACTACGAAATGAGCAGTAAATTAGGAATGTATCGCCAGTCAAAATGAAGTCCACTTCCCATAATGTTCGTAAAGAAATCAACATCATGAATCTCTTGGACTACCTTCCATTCAAGCTGACCATGAAGTTTTGCTGCTGGAATCCTCTTTGGAGATGTAACTGTCAAACATGATGAATATACATGCGCACACACACTGTAACGTGACAAGAGAGATCTTGTTTGGTAGTTTGCTCAGGCGGTAGTTAGGCTGTATCTCTTATCTGTTGTAACTAGCTAGATCAATCTCCTCCTTTTCTTTCTCCTCAAGATGTAACTTGGATTCTCCCCAAACCGAATGTATGCGCTATCAGGGTTATTGCGCCCCTGCTATATAACACGCAACACGTCCCCTCATGCGAGGTAAGATGTTTCCGCCTATCGCACATGGTAATCAGAGCCTTCTCTCTTCCCATCTAAAACCCTCCACAATTCCAACTGTGCCTAGCCATGTCTTCCTCCTCCGGTGCCTTCCAACCTAGCCTCAATGGCCAGGTCATCGAGAAGCTTTCTCGCATGAACTACGTGTTGTAGCGCACGCAGATCACGCCGCAACTGCGTGGCGCTGGTGTCTTCGGCTACGTCGACGGCACCTCACCGGAACCAGCTAAGCTCCTCTCCATCAAGGACAAGGACGACAAGGAGACCTTCGAGCCCAACCCTCTCCACCCTATCTGGGTCAGGGAGGATCAGCAGGTGCTCGACTACTTGCTGGCCAACCTCTCGAAAGAGGTGCTCATCACGGTGACCACGGTCACCAAGGCGCAGGCGCTCTGGACGATGCTGGCGAGCATGTACTCATCCCAGTCGCTAAGCCGCGCCAACAACATCCGCACCTCCCTCATCAACGCGCAGAAGGGCAATCAATCCATCGCACCCTACTTCGCCTCCATGTGTGATAGAGGCGAAGGTGTCCCGATTTTTCGATGAGATGGTGGCTATCATTTTCTGTGGGAGTCGACCTTGATGATTCGACTACGACCGTGCGAGACGTCGCGCCTTAGCAATCGCTAAACCAACTTCCGAGGGGTTATTTACCACGCCGGAGCACGATCAACCTGACCACGAGGGTCTGTTTCCTGCGAGCAAACGAAGAACAAGCAAGAAACTGAGATTGCAATCTGGATATTGTGAATATAAGAGGAAAGCTTTATTAATGAAGGTGGAGTTCTGTGACGCCTTTGTATGGTCGTTGAACACAAACGAAGTACGCGAAGTTGCAGCTACGGCGAACTTTTAATCTAAACAAAACCCAAAGTCTAAACGATGCCCTAAGGGTTGTATATATGGAGGAGATGATGCGGAGCATCCTACGGTCATCCCCATGGACCTACCATCGTCTCATCAAGTGCCAAGAGGACCCATGACACGCGCACGAGCTAGAGCTCTCGAGACCGAGGTGACTTCTCTCCTTAGTGATATTACATATGATCCTCTCAAGACATGGCTACTACCTAAGTCCGAGATGTTGTGCATGATTAGGTATCAAGAGGACCCTCCCAAAGATGCACGTGAAGATGAACAAGTCCCCAAGTTCACGGATGAAGAGAACCAACGGAAGGAGTCAAGAACGCCTCCCAGGCCCCGGACATCCGGCCATGACCCCGGACATCCGTGTTGGGGAACGTAGTAATTTTAAAAAATTTCCTATGCACACGCAAGATCATGGTGATGCATAGCAACAAAAGGGGAGAGTGTTTTCTACGTACCCTTGTAGACCGGCAACGGAAGTGTTGACACAACGTAGAGGAAGTAGTCGTACGTCTTCCCGATCCGACCGATCCAAGTACCGAACGTACGACACCTCCGAGTTCTGCACACTTCAGCTCGATGACAATCCCCAGACTCCGATCCAGCAAAGTGTCGGGGAAGAGTTCCGTCAGCACGACGGCGTGGTGACGATCTTGATGTTCTACTGTCGCAGGGCTTCGCCTAAGCACCACTACAATATTATCGAGGACTATGGTGGAAGGGGGCACCGCACACGGCTAAGAAAACGATCACGAGGATCAACTTGTGTGTCTAGAGGTGCCCCCCTGCCCCCGTATATAAAG